>NC_053025.1:362121015-362134536 GCF_003073215.2 Triticum urartu | reverse complement strand
TCTCTCAAAGGCTTCGAGGTGGGTTGCTCTCAAACGACAAAAGCCGTACTCTGAATCTGAGCAGCCAACCGTTTATGGTTGTAGGGGGTGGGCTATTTATAGCCACTAGGCAACCCGACCTGATTTGTCCGAAATGACCCTGGGTCACTAAGGAACTGACACGTGTTCCAACGGTCAGATTTCAAACTCAAACGGCAACTTTACTTGGGCTACAAGCAAAGCTGACTTGTCTGACTCTGGACAAGATTCGCTCTCATAGTCTTCACTCGAAGACATAGGTTATGTTTAAGCATCACTTCAGTCATTCTGTCTGGTTCTCTTGGACCCCACTTAACAGTACGGTGGTTCCTATGACTCAACACACAAGAAAAAGAACTACGAAAGATCTAAGTCTTCGAGCTCCATAGGCTTCATGCGGTGTCTTCTCTTGTCATAGTCTTCAATGTGAATATCTTCATATACCACCTTTGACATCAATGTCTTCATACATTTTTAGGGGTCATCTCTGGTAGGAAAACCGAATCAATGAGGGACTTCTACCTGTGTTATCCTGTAATTCTCACAAACACATTAGTCTCTCAACTAGGTTTGTCGTCAATACTCCAAAACCAACTGGGGCGGCACTAGATGCACTTACAATCTCCCCCTTTTTGGTGATTGATGACAAACTAGTTGAAGTTTTCAATGGGGAATACAATATGTGAACTTGTAAAGAATAAGGAATTCTCTTCATAAGTTGCAAGGGCTCCCCCTGAAGATGTGCATATAAGTAATTTGCTTTTGGAATGCAAATGCACATGGCAGGTTGTGCTTGTGGAGATCCACTTCAACTTATGATGACAATCCACTATGCATGTGAAGGTATGTGAAGATAATGACATGCATAATGGAAAATGGACGTCTGCAAAATGATCTAAGTGCGGAATTTATCATCGCATCACAAGGTGGCAAATAAGTAGCAGACGACCATCGAGTTTAAGTGTTACAACTCAAAGAACCAAATGTATCAAAACGAGAGTTGTAAACACGAAGCAAAATATAAAGCACCCGCCCATATGGACCCGCTTGAAGACTATCAAACTCATATGCTTCTCCCCCTTTTGTTAGTAAGGACCAAAAAGGTTCGAAGACATAGAGCATCTACTCGTTCCCATGAAGAATAGGTGAAGCCGCAGGGTCGTCAGTGGTGTTCGGCGGTGCAGAAGAACTTGGAGCAGTGTCAACGCGTGCTGAAGGAGGTGGCGGTGAAGTAGCATCGTCTTCATCCTCGATGACCCTGGCATTTACAGTTGCAGCAGAGGAAGAGAACTCAGAGTCTTCAAGAGATGGAGTTCGTCGCAGCACTGCCCTTCGAGGAGGTGTGGAGTCAAACTTGAAGCGCTCAGAGAATCCATCCTCTTGAAGATCATCTTCAGAACACATCAACGTCAGCCCTTTCCATGTGTGTCGAGAGGTTTCATGAGCAACAAAGGCATTCTTGGTGGCAAGATCGCGAATGCGATTAACATCCACCAAGAGGCTTTGCATTTGACGCTTCAGCCAGTCATGATGCCTATCCTGTTTCTGATGAAGAGCCACCAGAAGCTCCCGGTCATTGAGAACACGAGTGCGCTTCTTGGGTCGTTGGGCAATGGTGCTATCAGTGGCTTCAGTGAGAGCAGGATGCGGTGCACGTGTAGTGCCAGCCAAAGGATACACACGAGTTACTGCTTCAACGCCTTCAACGTGCTGAGAAAAACTTTGATGCTCTGCATTCTGAAGACTTAGAGGTTCCTTGGCAGGCTCAGGATAGATGGCTTCAATAGACATATCCACATTAGGCAGAAAGATCTGATGATTGCGAGCAGATGGCTGATATGAGATAACTGAGTGAAGTTTGATCAGCCGCATTACCCATGGGGCGTAGAACTTCAAGCCAAAAAGATCATAGCCTGATGCAGCAAGTTGGCGAATGAAGAAGTCCTGTGCATTGAAGCATTTTCCATGAAGAATATAGAAGACCAAAGTCTTCATTGCACCTTCCAGCTTGGCATGTGGAGAGTGCCCTTTGATGGGCCAGAGAGTTCGCCTTATGATGTGATAAATAGTCCTTGGCAGATACTCAAGGTCTTCAATGAAGAACTCCTTGGGATATGCAGCATCTTAGGGCAATGGCTTCATCATACTAAGCATCTGACTCATATTAGGTTCAGGCTTCTGAAAGATGCTCTCTACAGCTTCACTGTGAAGTTGACAGCCAGATTCGTAGAGATCGCCAGGAGTGGGTAGACCAGTGAGCTCAATGATGTCAAAGGCTTTCGCTTCGTGATGAACGTTTCCTGTCATCCACTCCAGGACCCAAGTCTTCGGATCTCTGTTATACCCGCGGATGTGAAGTGTGGCATAGAATTGGAGCAGCAACTCTTCATTCCAATGCTCTTGGTCAGTGACGAACGGCAGCAATCCAACCTCTTTGAAGCAATCCATAGCTTCTTCCAGATAGGGCAGACCAGCTATTGCTTCAATGTCAAGACGCTTGTGTGGGAAGATGCGACCTTGATTGTAAAGAATGCAGGAGTAATAGCTTCGCTGCGGATAGCTCCAGAACCGATCAGATGATATTCTTTCCCTTGAGTAGGGGTTCCTGGAGCTATTGAAGAATGTGTTGTCTACTCTGAAGCCATTGATATTGAAGGATCCAGGTGCTGATGCAGGACCTGGGAACCTGGGAAAATCTTGGGATTGGCTTCTGTATCTGAGGCCTGTGCTCAACATGATAGTCGAACTGGGGACTGGCAGCAGACGCAGGGACAGAAGCAGCGGGATCAGTGGCTTCGCTGACTTCTGGTGCTTTTGTTGGTAAGGGCTCCACATTTGCTTCAGCCATGACAGCGTCAGTGGCTTCAGTGGTGTTGGTGGTGGCAGCCTCAAGATTTTCAACCTCCACTTGACGAGCTAGAGGGTCGGTCACAATCACGTTCTCCTCGAGAACCGCTTCTTGGTGGGACAGGGGAGTAGCAGCATGTGGTACTTCTTCATCGGCTGATGCAGCCGGAATGTCTTCAGTAGTTTTAGCTTCAGACGCAGAGACTTGAGGCCTTGGACCTTTGCGAAGCCTGCGCAACGTGGGCGACGCCTGTGGAGTTGGTGTTGGCTGGGCCTCAGAGTCTTCTTCCTCTTGTGGGCGATCAGCCCATGAAGCATCCTGCGCAATTGGCGTCAGTGGACGACCAATGCTGATGAGTTCACTGTGCGTTAGCACAGGCGATGATACCTGTTGGTGCTCGAGCTGAGGAAGAACTGCATCATCTTCAACATGGTCATGGTGACCAATGTCTTCAGCAGTGATGGGATCAGCTGCTGGAATGTCTTCAGCTTCATGAGCCCCTGTGAAAGCAGGCTCATGGACAGTCAGTTGGCGCTCTTGAGGTTCAGCGTCAGGGTGAACCATGGAGATGGGTTCAACAATCAAGAGCTCTGTAGGAGCAGCCCGTTCTTTCTTGGTCTTCCTCTTCTTCTTGGAGGAGGCAGTAGGAGAGGCTTCAGCATGTTTCCTCTTCCTGGCTTCAGCCTCAGCAGTCCTCGTCTTCTTCAGTTCTGAAGCGGTTGACCTGGCCTTTGGCTTCGGGCCAGTCATGCTAGTTGGGAAGACAATGGGATCTGCTTCCTGCCTTGGTGCGTCGGGTTCAGCCGTAGCGGGCTTCTTTTTCTTCTTTGCAGCCATCCTGGGGTCGATGCCAGGATGCCCAAGGGCCTTGCGCTTCTCAGCCTCATTGTAGGCTTGCACACATCTGTCAGCCAGAACCTTCATGCGCTCACGAGAACCCTGAGCTTCTGCACGTTTCTTGAGAAAGGCTTCCTTGAGCTCGTGCAGCATAATCTTGAAGTTCTTCACTTCTTGCACGCTGAGCTTGGCCATATGCTTCTTGAACTGAGATTTTTCAAAGTCAATCTTCTGCTTCAGTTCAACAATGCTCTGGGCAATAGCTAACTCTGAAGCAATGGCGCCATGGAAGGTGACACTGAGGCCAATGGGAAGATGCAGATCATCGAAGCTGATGTTGGGCGTGTCAAACCACTCATCAATGAAGTTGTGGATGATTGTTACATCAAAGAGAGGCAGATCATTGAAGATTTCTGCTTCTTCTTTGCTCTTGATGAGTTGCTCAAGAGCGTCATCTACAAGATCTTCATCACTTGACAGATCAATGGCATCATTGCGCAGATTGGCAGCAGCTGTCAGCTCTTGGCCGGTGTGTGGCAGAGGCATCTTGACCTTCTGGGGCTTGGAGATGCGTGACAAATCTTCATACTGCACACTGTCTTCAGGAGGTGCAGTTGCCAGTGGCTTCGCCCGTGAGATTTTTGGTGCAGATGCCGGCTTCGAAGCTTTTGGTTGCTTCAGCTTCTTTGGCTTCGGTGCTGCAGGCGCTTCATCTGATTCAGCGTCATCTGCAGGCTCATTCATGGCTGTCCCTTGAACCATGATGTGTGTGATGAGGCCTTCAAGATTGTAGAAGGGCCCAAGAAGATTGGGTTCAGCTTCGCGAGTTCCATCGGCACGGGGAGCAGAGGGACCAGGGTTGAAATCTAAACCTAAAGTCTACTTGTTCTGCTTCGCTGAGTTCTGGGCAAACTGGAAGTTGCGCTTAAACAGATTGTCGTCACGACACCATAGCAGAGACGACGGGTCAGCATCAGCAGGCTGTGGTCCACGGACCATGCAGGGATAGAAGCCTCGTTCAATGGCTTCATCTCTGGTCCTGGGTTGAAGATTTTTGTAGAGGATGTCTCCCCATGGTCGCTTGATGGCATTCTTTTCAGCATATTCCTTGGTCACAAATCTGTACTTGAACCACTACTCTGCCCAATAGCGTCGAATCCATTGGATTCGCGTCTTGCGCTGATTGTAATCCTCTTCAGGATCTGTCTTGTACAGCTCTGAGAGGTCATCGGGAAGATCTCTTGATGTTTCTCCATGACGCTTTCTGCCACCCTTCCTTGCTGATTTCTCTGAAGCCATGAACTTTAAACTGAAAGGCTTCAATATGTTCAAAGGCTTCAAAGGCTTTCGCTTGCTGGACAGACAGGAACTGGCTTCGGGAGAATCTATGTGATACTGTAAGAATTCTGCAAATGAATGCAGACTATGAGAACCAAGGGATTCTCCCACAGACATGTACCTGTGACAGCATTAAGGTGCGAGGGAAGGGGAAGAGGTCATATGCATTCTTAGAAGATTTTGAAGATAAATCAGTTTAGAAGACATTGACCTCATCATGCGAAGACATTCACTCATAGATAAGGAGTTGGTTCCAGATTTGTACGAATCCACGGATCAGTACAAGTGAGGAATCTAACTACTTTGTGAAGCATAAGTGAATATACTAGGCATGTTATGAGATGCAGTATGAAAGAGATCCAACTTGTGTGAATGGAAACTGCTTGTGGTAGAAAGTGATAAAGCTATAGGATCAAAGGGGCCGTAAAAAGGAAGTTTTATTTACCACACGAAGAACTGCTAGACGGAGTGGAAGAGGAGGCCGAACAGTTCGATCTTCCGTGCCCTAACTTGGTGACGGAGGACACCTACGGCGACGGCGGAGAGGACGATGTCCGCGGTCGGCGTGAAGACGGCATCAGAGAGGTTGCGGCAGCGAAGCGCTTCGTCGCCGGCGTCGTCGAGGGCTAGCGGTGGCGCTAGGGTTCGTGCGAGAGTGGAAGAAGAGATAATGACTGTGGTGAGGCGTGTATTTATAGGTACAGGGGCGGCACTGCGTTATTACATAGGTGCCCCTGGCGATTCGCATCTGAGGGGTACGTGGCCGTCATGCAGCATATCGGGGGTTGTTCCACGTCCCACGCACGCTTGGATTGTCGGGTGGTCGTTCCCACTTCTCCGGGTTTCAGGTGAAGGAATGAGCATTGAAAACGGACTTAATGTTTGTCTTTGTATCTTCTGCTGACAAGGACGCAGAGAAGACATTCGACAGTTTCAATAGAATGCATATGATTTGGAGAGATAGAGTTTGAGATAGAAAGCATAGAGAGGTTAGGGTCCGATCACATTCACTTAGTTCAAAAGATTCAACAAGAAGACATAGCTATAAGTGAATGATGTAGAGAACAGAACACTAGTATATATATGTAATCAACATAGTGAAGATAATCATGAAGACATGTTGAGATTGAAGCCAAACCAAATGTGAAGACATAGCAAATGTAACGCCATGAGTGAAACACTTCAAACAGAACATTTGGTGGTGGCGTTACCCACCGTATAGGAAGTATTAGACCCAGACACAGCGCACAATTATCGTCGCTCTCCGAAGTCAAATTCCACATTAATGTATTCACACTTAGAATGTATGTCTTCATTGATTGAAGATATACTTTACTTCGTGTGTTGCACATCTAAGTCATCAATATGCATAAGTGTTAGGATGTGTGCCTGATCACAGGACATTTGAGGATTCCAAGATATTTAACTCACACTGTAACTTGCAAAATCTCTTCTCATCCAAGGGCTTGGTGAAGATATCTGCCAATTGCTCTTCAGTGTTGACGTGTATGATATCAATATCTTCCTTCACAACATGATCTCTGAGAAAGTGATGACGAATTTCAATGTGCTTTGTCTTCGAGTGCTGAACTGGCTTGTTGCCAATCTTGATGGCGCTTTCGTTGTCGCAGTAGAGTGGCACTTGCTTCAGATGAATGCCATAGTCCTTGAGTGTTTGCTTCATCCATAGAAGCTGAGCGCAACAAGATCCAGCAGCAATGTATTCAGATTCAGCAGTGGAGAGAGATACATAGTTCTGCTTCTTTGAAGACCAACATACAAGTGATCGTCCCAGAAAGTGACATGTGCCTGATGTAGACTTGCGATCCACCTTGTCACCAGCATAATCAACATCTGAGAATCCAACCAGATCAAACTCTGAGCCCTTTGGATACCATAATCCTAGAGTTGGAGTGTGAGCCAAATATCGTAGAAAAATTCGCTTCACAGCTAAGTGATATGACTCCTTTGGTGCCGCTTGAAATCGAGCACACATGCAAACACTAAGCATAATATCTGGCCTAGATGCACATAGATAAAGCAAAGAACCAATCATGGAGCGGTATACCTTTTGATCGAACTCTTTACCATTGTCGTCAGGACCCAGATGATGCTTGGCTGGCATTGGCGTCGTGAAGCCTTTGCAGTCTTGCATACCGAACTTCTTCAGGCAATCTTTGAGATACTTCTCTTGAGATATGAAGATGCCGTTGCGTTGCTGTCGTATCTGAAGACCGAGGAAGAACTTCAGCTCTCCCATCATGGACATCTGATATTGCTCTTGCATCATATATCCAAACTCTTCACTGTACTTCTGATTGGTGCAACCAAAGATAATGTCATCCACATATATTTGGCACACAAACAGTTCACCATCATATGTCTTCGTGAAGAGAGTGGGGTCTAGGGAACCAGGTATGAAGCCTTTGCTCTTCAGGAAGTATTTGAGTGTGTCATACCAGGCCCGAGGGGCTTGTTTGAGGCCATACAGTGCCTTGTTGAGCTTGTATACCATGTCAGGATGTTTTGGATCTTCAAAGCCAGGCGGTTGTGCAACATACACTTCTTCAATCTTGCCATTGAGAAAGGCGCTCTTCACATCCATTTGATATAGAAGTATGTTATGATGATTTGCATAGGCCAGCAGTATGCGTATGGCTTCAAGTCTAGCCACAGGAGCAAATGTTTCATCGAAGTCAATGCCTTCCACTTGAGTATATCCTTGAGCAACGAGACGAGCTTTGTTTTTGACAACTTGACCATGCTCATCTTGCTTGTTGCGGTATATCCATTTGGTGCCTATTATGTTGTGCTTCCGAGGATCAGGACGCTTAACCAGTTCCCATACATTATTCAGCTCAAACTGTTGAAGCTCTTCTTGCATAGCTTGAATCCATTCAGGTTCCATGAAGGCTTCTTTAACTTTCTTGGGTTCTGTTATTGAGACGAATGCGAAGTGCCCACAGAAATTTGCCAGCTGAGTTTCCCTTGATCGAGTGAGCGGACCGGGTGCATTGATGCTGTCAATTATTCTCTCAATCTGCACTTCATTGGCAACACGAGGATGTACAGGGCGAAGGTTTTGCTCTTGCTGATCATTGTCATTGTTAGTGGGATTGTCTTCAGGCTGAGCATTGTCTTCAGGTTGATCAGATGCGGAGATGATAAGTTCCTCTTCAGGTTGAGCTTCAGTGGGTATGATTTCTCCAGTTCCCATTAGCTTGATTGATTCGCTGGATGGAACTTCATCTAGCACATTCGGCAGGTGTTCTCTTTGTGAACCGTTAGTCTCATCAAATCGCACATCCACTGTTTCAACCACTTTATAATGAAAGATATTGAAGACTCTGTAGGAGTGCGAATCCTTTCCATATCCAAGCATAAAACCTTCATGTGCTTTTGGTGCAAATTTTGAAGTGTGATGTGGATCCTTGATCCAGCACCTGGCGCCAAATACTCTGAAGTAACTGACATTTGGCTTCTTGCCAGTAAGGAGCTCATATGATGTCTTGTTTAGAAGCTTGTGAAGATAAACACGATTGATTGTATGGCATACAGTATCAATGGCTTCAGGCCAGAATTTTCTTGGAGTCTTGTATTCATCTAGCATCGTTCGGGCCATCTCAATGAGTGTTCTGTTCTTGCGTTCGACGACGCCATTCTGCTGTGGCGTGTATGGGGCTGAGAATTCATGTGTGATGCCCAAGGTATCAAGACATGTATCAAGGCCAGTGTTCTTGAATTCAGTGCCATTGTCACTTCTGGTGTGCTTTATCTTGGCGCCATAGTTGTTCATTGCTCGATTGGCGAAGCGTGTGAAGACATCCCGCACTTCAGTCTTGTAGAGGATTATGTGCACCCAAGTATATCTAGAATAATCATCAACAATGACAAAGCCATAGAGACAAGTAGTAGTAGTGAGAGTTGAGTAATGAGTGGGACCGAAAAGATCCATGTGGAGCAGTTCGAAGGGTCGAGTAGTTGTCATGATTGTCTTCGAGGGATGTTTGGCCCTCGTCATCTTCCCTGCTTCACAGGCACCGCATAAGTGATCTTTCTTGAACTTGACGCCGTCGATGCCTATGACATGCTTCTTCTTTGCAAGGATGTGGAGGTTCCTCATAACAGCATGCCCAAGCCTCCGATGCCAGAGCCAGCATTCTGAAGCTTTTGCTAGAAGACATACGGCAAGCTGTGGTCCTGCTGAGAAATCTACCACGTACAAATCATCTTTCCGATACCCTTCAAACACTAGAGACTTGTCAGATTCCATTAGAACAAGGCAATGATATTTTCCAAATATTACGATCATGTTCAAATCGCAAAGCATTGAGACAGACATTAAGTTGAAGCTAAGGGATTCAACAAGCATGACCTTATCCATGTGTTGATCCTTTGAGATTGCAACTCTACCTAGACCCAATACCTTACTTTTACCAGTGTCAGCAAATGTGATGTGGTTCTTGTCGGATGGACGTAAGGTTGAGTCCATAAGAAGGCTTCTTTTGCCAGTCATGTGGTTGGTACACCCACTATCAATAATCCATTCTGAAGACGCTGCTGTCGTACCCTACAGTGCAGTTAGGGGGATAGGCTTCACGAAGAGAATTGTGAAGCAAAAACATTTGACGAACCAGAGGGTTATGAAATCTTAGATCCAGATTAGGACTGATAGGGAGAGTAGCAAGCGATTCAGGAACGAAGTACATAGTAAGACCATTCGGGCATTTGATCTTGCGCCCCACAAGATGTTTAAGGTCTCCAGCAATAGCGTCAGATGATTTAGGTTTTCTGCTGGAGACCTTTCCCTGCAAAAGAGAGTTAAGCCTTCTTAGCCACCCACATCTTCAAGGGTGGCTTGGAAGCAATAAGTCTAAGTGCAGCGTCTGAGAACTTTGGCTTTGGAGCTCTAGCAAAAAGTCTTGCAGGCGGACAATAGTACTCATAAGAATAAGAAGAATAGTTCTTGGTTTTATGAACATGGCGGTTTGATGAACCGCGCTCATATTCATAGGCCCGAGTATGGTTTCCCTACAAAACATTTGCGTTAGTGCGACTCAGGTGAGTCTTCTGTCTGTATGAAGCCTTTGGGCCGTATGAAGCTTGTGGTCTGGGGTTAGTCTTCTTCATCTGTGGTGTCATGACGACATTCACAGGAAGATTTTCCAAACACCTTTTGGGCACCCAGATCTTCTTCATAGGCGGTCTATTCCTGCAGTTAGTACCAATGTACCTGGCAAACACTTCACCATTCTGATTCTTAAACAGTTTATAGTTTGCATCAAAGGATTCATCAATGACAATGGGGTTAGCACAAGTGAAGCCAGACAGATTGGATGGATCTGCTGAAGGTTCCTTTGCAGCAACCCATGTGGTTTTGGGGTACTGTTCAGGTTTCCAGTAAGAGCCATCAACATTCATTTTCCTTACGAACCCAACACCCTCTTTCCTCGGGTTTCGGTTCAGAATCTGCCTTTTGAGGACATCACATAGTGTCTGATGCCCTTTAAGGCTTTTGTACATCCCTGTTTCAAGCAATGTCTTCAATCTAGCATTCTCATCAGCAATAGCAATGGTATCCTCAGCAGAGGGGTTAGTTACCACATCAACAGTTGAAGATATTGCAAAGTAGCAGCAGTAGAACATTCAGCAACAGAAGTAGCATTATCACGCTCAATGCATTTAAGACATGGTGCTTCAATTCCTTCCTGAGCGGAACTGATCTATTCAGCGCGAAGTGACTCATTTTCCTTTTGAAGATCTTCATGAGCCGCTCTCAATTTCTCAAGATCTTGCTTCCTTTGAAGATAATCATAGGAAAGCTTTTCATGAGTTGTTGAGAGCGTTTCATGACGACTTTCAAGTTCCTCATACTTAATGTGAAGATTTTTTTGTCTTCAATTAAGGACTCAGATCGAGTCATTTTAGCGCCCAACAGATCATCGCTTTTGTCTAACAGTTTTTGAATATGTTCCATGGCTTTCTGTTGTTCAGTTGTAATTTTAGCAAGTGTTTTGTAGCTGGGTCTTGAACCACAATCAGAGTCATCGTCACTAGATGTTTGATATTGAGTAGTGCGTGTGTTTACCTTGGCACCGCGTGCCATGAAGCAGTAGGTAGGAGCAGAGTAGTCCTTGTCATTTGCATCGGTGTCGGTGGTGAAGTCATTGTCTTCAGTGTTGAAGATGGACTTGGCAACGTATGCTGTAGCCAGACTTGCAACGCCAGAATCAGACTCCTCCTCAGACTCCACCTCCGCCTCCTCAGAAGCGGACTCCTCCTCTGAATCCATTTCCTTGCCAACAAACGCACGTGCCTTACCAGATGAGCTCTTCTTGTGTGATGAAGACTTTGAGGAAGACTTGGAAGAAGACTTTGAGTATTTCTTCTTCTTCTTGTCGTCAAAGTCATATTCCTTGCTCTTCTTCTTCTTTCTGTTCTCATTGTCCCACTGCGGACACTCAGAGATGAAGTGTCCAGTTTTCTTGCACTTGTGGCATGTTTTCTTCTTGTAGTCATGAGCAGAAGCTTCATCATTCCTTGAGCTTGATCGTGAAGACTTTCTGAAGCCTTTCTTCTTGGTGAATTTTTGGAACTTCTTCACAAGCATAGCAAGTTCCTTTCCAATGTCTTCAGGATCATCAGAACTGCTGTTAGATTCTTCTTCAGATGAGGAGACAGCTTTTGCCTTCAAGGCACGAGTTCGCCCATAGTTTGGACCGTAGATATCTCTTTTCTCAAAAGCTGAAACTCATGTGTGTTGAGCCTCTCAAGTATGTCGGACGGATCGAGTGTCTTGAAATCAGGTCGTTCTTGAATCATCAGGGCTAGGGTGTCAAACGAACTATCAAGTGATCTCAATAGTGTCTTGACGACTTCATGCTTGGTGATCTCAGTAGCGCCGAGGGCTTGAAGCTCATTTGTGATGTCAGTGAGTCGATCAAACGTGAGCTGGACATTCTCATTGTCATTTCGCTTGAAGCGGTTGAAGAGGTTGCGAAGGACACTGATTCTCTGATCTCTCTGGGTTGAGACGCCTTCGTTGACCTTGGAGAGCCAGTCCCAGACCAGCTTAGATGTTTCCAAAGCACTCACACGGCCATACTGTTCTTTGGTCAGATGACCACAGATGATGTTCTTGGCAGTAGAGTCCAGTTGAACGAACTTCTTGACATCAGCAGCAGTGACACCTTCTCCAGCCTTGGGAACGCCGTTCTTGACGACATACCATAGGTCGATGTCAATGGCTTCAAGATGCATGCGCATCTTATTCTTCCAGTAGGGATATTCAGTTCCATCGAAGACGGGGCACGCAGCGGAGACTTTAATTATCCCTATAGTCGACATAGCTAAAACTCCAGGTGGTTAAACCGAATCACACAGAACAAGGGAGCACCTCGCTCTGATACCAATTGAAAGTGCGTTATATCGACTAGAGGGGGGGGTGAATAGGCGATTTTTATGAAAGTCTTCAAAACGTGGAAGTTATGAAGACAAACAGTAGAAATAAACCTATTACCCTGCAGCGGAAGGTAGACTACACTAGGCAAGGCATAGTCAAGTATTCAATAGAGTGAAAGCACAATGATAAATAGCTGCAATGTAGTAAGGATCAGGTAGGAAGATATTATGAAGCCAAACAGAACAAGCAGTCACTCAGTGAAGATAGAAGATAGTGCAATCATACAATGACTTCACAAGGAGTAATAGTACGTAAAGAGAAGGGAAGGATGAAACCAGTGACTCGTTGAAGACAATGATGTGTTGGACCAGTTCCAGTTGCTGTGACAACTGTACGTCTGGTTAGGGCGGCTAGGTATTTAAACCTAAGGACACACAGTCCCGGACACCCAGTCCTGAACATGCAGCTCAGGACACCCAGTCCTCACCGTATTCCCCTTGAGCTAAGGTCACACAGCGCCCAATCACTCTGGTAAGTCTTCAAGGTAGGCTCCCAAACCTTCACAGACTTTGTTCACCGGCGATCCACAATGTCTCTTGGATGCTCAGAACGCGACGCCTAACCGGCTAGAGGATGCATAGTCCTCAAGTGTAATAAGTCTTCAGATCACACAGACAAGAAGACCTAAGTGATGCCTAATTCTCTTTGGCTCTGGGTGGTTAGGGCTTTATCCTCGCAAGGAATTCTCTCTCAAAGGCTTCGAGGTGGGTTGCTCTCAAACGACAAAAGCCGTACTCTGAATCTGAGCAGCCAACCGTTTATGGTTGTAGGGGGTGGGCTATTTATAGCCACTAGGCAACCCGACCTGATTTGTCCGAAATGACCCTGGGTCACTAAGGAACTGACACGTGTTCCAATGGTCAGATTTCAAACTCACACGACAACTTTACTTGGGCTACAAGCAAAGCTGACTTGTCCGACTCTGGACAAGATTCGCTCTCATAGTCTTCACTCGAAGACATAGGTTATGTTTAAGCATCACTTCAGTCATTCTGTCTGGTTCTCTTGGACCCCACTT
>NC_053025.1:362100870-362120015 GCF_003073215.2 Triticum urartu | reverse complement strand
CTTTGAAGATCCAAAACATCCTGACATGGTGTACAAGCTCAACAAGGCACTGTACGGCCTCAAACAAGCCCCTCGGGCTTGGTATGACACACTCAAATACTTCCTGAAGAGCAAAGGCTTCAAACCTGGTTCCCTCGACCCACTCTCTTCACGAAGACATATGATGGTGAACTGTTTGTGTGCCAAATATATGTGGATGACATTATCTTCGGCTGCACCAATCAGAAATACACTGACGAGTTTGGATATATGATGCAAGAGCAATATCAGATGTCCATGATGGGTGAGCTGAAGTTCTTCCTTGGTCTTCAAATACGTCAGCAACGCAACGGCATCTTCATATCTCAAGAGAAGTACCTCAAAGATTGCCTGAAGAAATTTGGGATGCAAGACTGCAAAGGCTTCACGACTCCAATGCCAGCCAAACATCATCTGGGTCCCGACGACAATGGTAAAGAGTTCGATCAAAAGGTATACCGCTCCATGATTGGTTCTTTACTTTATCTATGTGCATCTAGGCCAGATATTATGCTTAGTGTTTGCATGTGTGCTCGATTCCAAGCGGCACCAAAGGAATCGCATCACTTAGCTATGAAGCGAATTCTTCGATATTTGGCTCACACCCCAACACTTAGGATTATGGTATCCAAAGGGCTCAGAGTTTGATCTGGTTGGATTCTCGGATGCTGATTATGCTGGTGACAAGGTGGATCGCAAGTCTACATCAGGCACATGTCATTTTCTGGGACGATCACTTGTATGTTGGTCTTCAAAGAAGCAGAACTATGTATCTCTCTCCACTGCTGAATCTGAATACATTGCTGCTGGATCTTGCTGTGCTCAGCTTCTGTGGATGAAGCAAACACTCAAAGACTATGGCATTCATCTGAAGCAAGTGCCACTCTACTGCGACAACGAAAGCGCCATCAAGATTGCCAACAACCCAGTTCAGCACTCGAAGACAAAGCACATTGAAATTCATCATCACTTTCTCAGAGATCATGTTGTGAAGGAAGATATTGATATCATACACGTCAACACTGAAGAGCAATTGGCAGATATCTTCACCAAGCCCTTGGATGAGAAGAGATTTTGCAAGTTACGGTGTGAGCTAAATATCTTGGAATCCTCAAATGTCCTGTGATCAGGCACACATCCTAACACTTATGCATATTGATGACTTAGATGTGCAACACACGAAGTAAAGTATATCTTCAATCAATGAAGACATACATTCTAAGTGTGAATACATTAATGTGGAATTTGACTTCGGAGCGCCACGATAATTGTGCGCCGTGTCTGGGTCTAATACTTCCTATACGGTGGGTAACGCCACCACCAAATTCTTCTGTTTGAAGTGTTTCACCATGCGTTACATTTGCTATGTCTTCACATTTGGTTTGGCTTCAATCTCAACCATGTCTTCATGATTATCTTCACTATGTTGATTAATATATATATATATACTAGTGTTCTGTCCTCTACAGCATTCACTTATAGCTATGTCTTCTTGTTGAATCTTTTGAACTAAGTGAATGTGATCGGACCCTAACCTCTCTATGCTTTCTATCTCAAACTCTATCTCTCCAAATCATATGCATTCTCTTGAAACTGTCGAATGTCTTCTCTGCGTCCTTGTCAGCAGAAGATACAGAGACAAACATTAAGTCCGCTTTCAATGCTAATTCCTTCACCTGAAACCCGGAGAAGTGGGAACGACCACCCGACAATCCAGGCGTGCGTGGGAACGTGGAACAACCTCCGATATGTTGCATGATGGCCACGTGTCCTTCAGATGTGAATCGCCAGGGGCACCTGTGTAATAACACTGTGCCGTCCCTGTCCCTATAAATACACGCCTCACCACAGTCATTATCCTTTCTTCCACTCTCGCACAAACCCTAGCGCCACCGCTAGCCCTCGACGACGCCGGCGACGAAGCGCTTAGCTGCCGCGACCTCTCCGACGCCGTCTTCACGCCGGCCGCGGACATCGTCTTCTCCGCCGTCGCCGTAGGTGTCCTCCGTCGCCAAGTTAGGGCACGGACGATCGAACTGCTCGGCCTCCTCTTCCACTCCGTCTAGCAGTTCTTCGTGTGGTAAATAAAACTTCCTTTTTACGGCCCCTTTGATCCTATAGATTCGTCACTTTCTACCACAAGCAGTTTCTGTTCACACAAGTTGGATCTATTTCATACTGCATCTCATAATATGCCTAGTATGTTCACTTATGCTTCACAAAGTAGTTAGATTCCTCACTTGTACTGATCCGTGGATTCGTACAAATCTGGAACCAACTCCTTATCTATGAGTGAATGTCTTCGCACGATGAGGTCAATGTCTTCTAAACTGATTTATCTTCAAAATCTTCTGAGAATGCATATGACCTCTTCCCCTTCCCTCGCACCTTAATGCTGTCACAGGTACATGTCCGTGGGAGAATCCCTTGGTTCTCATAGTCTGCATTCATTTGCAGAATTCTTACAGCATCATATAAATTCTCCCGAAGCCAGTTCCTGTTTGTCCAGCAAGCGAAAGCCTTTGAAGCCTTTGAACTGTTGAAGCCATTCAGTTTAAAGTTCATGGCTGCAGAGAAATCAGTAAGGAAGGGTGGCAGAAAGCGTCGAGGTGAAACATCAAGAGATCTGCCCGATGACCTCTCAGAGCTGTACAAGACAGATCCAGAAGAGGATTACAATCAGCGCAAGACACGAATCCAATGGATTCGACGATATTGGGCAGAACAGTGGTTCAAGTACAGGTTTGTGACCAAGGAATATGCTGAGAAGAATGCCATCAAGCGACCATGGGGAGACATCCTATACAGAAATCTTCAACCCAGGTCCAGAGATGAAGCCATTGAACAAGGCTTCTATCCCTGCATGGTCCGTGGACCACAGCCTGCGGATGCTGACCCATCGTCATTGCTATGGTGTCGTGACGACAATCTGTTCAAGCGCAACTTCCAGTTTGCCCAGAATTCGGCGAAGCAGAACAAGAAGTCATTGGGACTAGACTTCAACCCTGGTCCCTCTGCTCCCCGTGCCGATGGCACCGCGAAGCTGAACCCAATCTTGTTGGGCCCTTCTACAACCTGGAAGGTCTCATCACTCATATCATGGTTCAAGGGACAGCCGTGGATGAGCCTGCAGATGACGCTGAATCTGATGAAGCGCCTGCACCGCCGAAGCCAAAGAAACTGAAGAGAGCCTAAAGCTTCAAAGCCTGCCTCAGCACCAAAAATCTCACGGGCGAAGCCACTGGCTACTGCACCTCCTGAAAGACAGTGTGCAGTCTAAAGATTTGTCACGCATCTCCAAGCCCTTGAAAGTCAAGATGCCTTTGCAACACACCAGCCAAGAACTGACTGCTGCTGCTATTCTGCGCAACGACGCCATTGATCTGTCCAGCGATGAAGATCTTGCAGATGACGCTCTTGAGCAACTGATCAAGAGCAAAGAAGAAGCAGAAATCTTCAATGATTTGCCTCTCTTTGACGTGGCAATCATCCACAACTTCATTGATGAGTGGTTTGACACGCCCAACCTCAGCTTTGAAGATCTGCAACTTCCAATTGGCCTCAGTGTCGCCTTCCATGGCGCCATTGCTTCAGAGCTAGCTCTAGCTCAGCGCATCGTTGAACTGAAGCAAAAGATCGACTTTGAGAAAGCTCAGTTCAAGAAGCACATGGCCAAGCTCAGCGTGCAAGAGGTCAAAATTCAAGATCATGCTGCACGAGCTCAAAGAAGCCTTTCTCAAGAAGCGTGAAGAAGCTCAAGGTTCTCGTGAGCGCATGAAGAGCCTGGCTGACAAGTGTGTGCAAGCCTACAATGAGGCTGAGAAGCGCAAGGCCCTTGGTCGTCCTGGCATCGACCCCAGGATGGCTGCAAAGAAGAAGAAGAAGAAGCCAGCTATGGCCGAACCCGAAGCACCAAGGCAGGAAGCACATCCCATTGTCTTCCCAGCCAGCATGACTGGCTCGAAGCCAAAGGTCAGGTCAATCGCTTCAGAACTGAAGAAGACAAGGACTGCTGAAGGCTGAAGCGAGAAAGAGGAAACATCCTGAAGCCTCTGCTGCTGCTCCCTCCAAGAAGAAGCGCAAGACCAAGAAGGATCGGGCTGCTCCCACAGAGCCCTTAGTTGTTGAACCTATCTCCATGGTTCGCCCTGCCGCTGAACATCAAGAGCGCCAACTGACTGTCCATGAGCCTGCTTCCACAGAGCTCATGAAGCTGAAGACATTCCAGCAGCTGATCCCACCGCTGCTGAAGACATTGGTCACCATGACAATGTTGAAGATGATGTAGTTCTTCCTCTGATCGAGCACCAACAGGTATCATCGCCTGTGCTTACGCACAGCGAACTCAGCTCAGCATTGGTCGTCCTCTGACGCCAATTGCTCAGGATGCATCATGGGCTGATCACCCACAACAACAAGTCACACCACCCCGGCAAGAAGAAGAAGATGACTTTGAGGCCCAGCCAACTCCATCTCCAAAGGCGTCGCCAGCGTTACGCAGGCTTCGCAAAGGACCAAGGTCTCAAGTCCCTCTTTCGAGCGTTCCAGAAGGAGAAGTGCCCCACCAATCTGTTGCACGTCAAGTGTTTCCAGATGCCACTCCTACTGTGAATGTCTCCGAGTCTGAGGCTAAAGCTGCTGAAGACATTCCGGCTGCATCAGCCGACGACACACAAGAAGAAGAACGTGTCCCTACTCCCCCCATTACTGAAGAAGCTGTTCTCGAGGAGAACGTGTCTGTGCCCGACCCTCCAGCTCATCAAGTGGAGGTTGAGAATCTTGAGGCTGCCACCACCAACACAAATGAAGCCAATGACGTAGTCATGGCTGAAGCAAATGTGGAGCCTGCACCAATGCCAGAAGTCAATGAAGCCAATGATGCAACTGCTCCTGAAGCCTCTGCTGTGCAGCCCAACGCCTCTGCCACTGCTCCTATTCCTGCACCTGCTGCTGGTCCTCAGTTTGATTATCATGTTGAGCACAGGCCTCATGTACAGAAGCCAATGCCAAGGTTGCCCAGGTTTCCAGGTCCTGCATCAGCACCCGGATCCTTTAATATCAACGGCTTCAAAGCAGACAACACCTTCTTCAACAGTGCCAAGAACCCCTACTCATGGGAAAGAATATCTTCTGATCGGTTCTGGAGCTATCCGCAGCGAAGTTATTACTCATGCGTCTTGTACAATCAAGGTCGCATTTTCCCTCATAAGCGTCATGACACTGAAGCTATAACTGGTCTGCCTTGCTTGGAAGAAGCTCTGGATTGCTTCAAAGAGTCTGGATTGTTGCCGTTCGTCACCGACAGAGAGCACTGGAATGAAGAATTGCTGCTCCAATTCTATGCCACTCTTCACATTCGTGGCTACAACAGAGATCCGAAGACTTGGGTCCTTGAGTGGATGACCGGCAATGTTCATCACGAAGCCAAAGCCTTTGATATCATTGAGCTCACTGGTCTGCCCACTCCTGGAGATCTTTATGAACCTGGTTGTCAGCTTCACAGTGCAGCTATGGAGAGCATCTTTCAGAAAGCCTGAACCAAACATGAGTCAGATGCTTAGCATGATGAAGCCTTTGCCTCCAGATGCTGCATATCCTAAGGAGTTCTTTGTTGAAGACCTTGAGTATCTGCCACGCACTATCTATCACATTATAAGGCGAACTCTCTGGCCCATCAAAGGACATTCTCCACATGCAAAGCTGGAAGGTGCAATGAAGACTTTGGTCTTTTATATTCTTCACGGCAAATGCTTCAATGCACAAGACTTCTTCATCCGCCAACTTGCTGCATCAGGATCTGATCTTTTTGGCTTGAAGTTTTACGCTCCATGGATAATGCGGCTGATCAAACTACACTCAGCTGTCTCATATCAGCCCTCTGCTCGCAATCATCGGATCTTTCTGCCTGACGTTGATATGTCCGTTGAAGCCATCTATCCAGAGCCTGCCAAGGAGCCTCTTAGTCTTCAAATGCTGAGCATCAAAGTTCTCTCAAAACATTGAAGGAGTTGAAGCAGTCACTCGTGTTTATCCTCTGGCTGGTACTACACGTGCACCTCATCGTGCCCTCACTGAAGCCACTGAAAGCACTATTGCCCAACGGCCCAAGAAGCGATCTCGTGTTCTCAATGACCGAGAGCTTCTGGTTGCCCTTCATCAGAAACAGGATAGGCATCATGACTGGCTGAAGCGCCAAATGCAAAGCCTCTTGGTGGATGTTAAACCGCGATTCGCAATCTTGCCACCAAGAATGCCTTTGTTGCCCATGAAACCTGTCGGCGTACATGGAAAGGGCTGACGCTTATGTGCTCTGAGGATGATCTTCAAGAGGATGGCTTCTCTGAAAGCTTCAAGTTTGACTCCACACCTCCAAGAAGGATTGTGCTGCGACGAACTCCGTCTCTTGAAGACTCTGAGTTCTCTTCCTCGCGGCAACTGAATGCCAGAGTGATCGATGACGAAGACGATGCTACTTCACCGCCCCCTACTTCTGCACGCATCGACACTGCCCGAGTTCGTCTGCACCGCCAACAACACCGACGACCTTGCTGCTTCACCTACTCCTCATGGGAACGAGTAGATGCTCTATGTCTTCAAACCTTTTTGGTCCTTACTGACAAAAGGGGGAGAAGCATATGAGTTTGATAGTCTTCAAGCGGGTCCATATGGGCGGTTGCTTTATTTTTGCTAGTGTTTACAACTCTCGTTTTGATACATTTGGTTTCTTTGAGTTGTAACACTTAAACTCGATGGTCGTCTGCTACTTATTTGCCACTTTGTTGCGATGATAAATTCCGCATGTGCGACGATAAATTCCGCACTTAGATCATTCTGCAGACGTCCATTTTCCATTATGCATGTCATTATCTTCATATACTTTCATGCATAGTGGATTGTCATCATAAGTTGAAGTGGATCTCCACAAGTACAACCTGCCATGTGCATTTGCATTCCAAAAGCAAATTACTTATATGCACATCTTCAGGGGGAGTGAGCCCTTGCAACTTATGAAGACAATTCCTTATCCTTTGCATTCCAAAAGCAAATTAACTTGTATGCACATCTTCAGGGGGAGCCCTTGCAACTTATGAAGACAATTCCTTATCCTTTACAATTTCACAGACTATATTCCCCGTTGAAAACTTCAACTAGTTTGTCATCAATCACCAAAAAGGGGGAGATTGAAGTGCATCTAGTGCCACCCCTAGTTGGTTTTGGAGTATTGACGACAAACCTAGTTGAGGGACTAATGTGTTTGTGAGAATTGCAGGATAACACAGGTAGAAGTCCCTCATTGATTCAGTTTTCCTACCAGAGATGACCCCTAAAAATGTATGAAGACATTGAAGTCAAAGGTGGTAAGTGAAGACATTCACCTTGAAGACTATGACAAGAGAAGACATCGCATGAAGCCTATGGAGCGCAAAGACTTAGATCTTTCGTAGTTCTTTTTCTTCTTTGTTGAGTCATAGGAACCACCGTACTGTTAAGTGGGGTCCAAGAGAACCAGTCAGAATGACTGAAGTGATGCTTAACCAAAATCCTATGTCTTCGAGTGAAGACTATGAGAGCGAATCTTGTCCAGAGTTGGACAAGTCAGCTTTGCTTGTAGCCCAAGTAAAGTTGCCGTGTGTGTTTGAAATCTGACCGTTGGAACACGTGTCAGTTCCTTAGTGACCCAGGGTCATTTCGGACAAATCAGGTCGGGTTGCCTAGTGGCTATAAATAGCCCACCCCCTACAACCATAAACGGTTGGCTGCTCAGAGTTAAGAGTACGGCTTTTGTCGTTTGAGAGCAACCCACCTCGAAGCCTTTGAGAGAGAATTCCTTGCGAGGATAAAGCCCTAACCACCCAGAGCCAAAGAGTGTTAGGCATCACTTAAGTCTTCCTGTCTGTGTGATCTGAAGACTTATTACACTTGAGGACTGTGAATCCTCCAGCCGGTTAGGCGTCGCGTTCTGAGCATCCAAGAGTCATTGTGGATCGCCGGTGAACGAAGTCTGTGAAGGTTTGGAAGTCTACCTTGAAGACTTACCAGAGTGATTGGGCGAGGACTGGGTGTCCTTAGCTCAAGGGGAATAAGGTGAAGACGAGGTCTTCTGAGTTGAATCTCAGCCTCCCTAACCAGACGTACAGTTGTCACAGCAACTGGAACTGGTCCAACAAATATTGTCTTCAACGAGTCACTGGTTTCATCCTTCCCTTCCCTTTACTTACTGTTGGTCCTTGTGAAGTCATTGTACGATTGCATCACCATTTGGCTTCACTGAGTGATTACTTGTTCTGATTGGCTTCACAATATCTTCCTACCTGATCCTTACTGCCTAGCTGCTATTAGTCATTGTGCTTTCACTTCATTGAATACTTGACTATGGTTTGCCTAGTGTAGTCTACCTTCCGCTGCATGGTAATAGGTTTATTTCTATCGTTTGTCTTCGAAACTTACATGTTTTGAAGACTTTCCTAAAAATTGCCTATTCACCCCCCCTCTAGTCGATCACTAGCACTTCCAACTGGGGTAAGGCATGTATTTATAGGGATAGGGACGGCACAGTGTTATTACACAGGTTCCCCTGGCAGTTCACATCTGAAGGACACATGGTGATCATGCAACACCTTGGAGGTTGTTCCATGTTCCCACGCACGCCTGGATTTTCGGGTGGTCGTTCCCACTTCTCCGGGTTTTAGGTAAAAAGGATTGAGCATTGAAAACAGATTAATGTTTGTCTCTGTGTCTTCTGCTGACAAGGACGCAACGAAGACATTCGACAATTTCAATAGAATGCATATGATTTGGATAGATAGACTTAAGACGGGAGCATAGAAAGGTCAGGGTCCGATCACATTCACTTAGTTCAAAAGATTCAACTGGAAGACATAGCTATAAGTGAATGCTATAGAGGACAGACACCAAATTAGTACATTGAAGATAAACATGAAGCCATGTTAATATTGAAGACAAACAAAATGCAAAGACTTTGCAAAGGTAACGCCAACAGAAGGTATTCCAAACAAAAATTTGGTGGTGGCGTTACCCACCGTATAGGAAATATTAGACCCAGACACGACGCACAATTATCGTGGCGCTCCGAAGTCAAAATCCGCGTTAATGTATTCACACTTAGAGTGTAAATCTTCATTTGTTGAAGATATACGTTGCTTCGTGTGTTTGCACATCTAAGTCATCAACATGCATAAGTGTTAGGATGTGTGCATGATCACATGACATTTGAGGATTCCAAGATATTTAGCTCACACTGAAACTTGCAAAACCTTTTCTCATCCAAGGGCTTTGTGAAGATATCTACCAGTTGCTCTTCAGTGCTGACGTGAATGATATCAATATCTTCCTTCATGACATGATCTTTGAGAAAGTGATGACGGATCTGAATGTGCTTTATCTTCGAGTGCTGAACTGGGTTGTTGGCGATCTTGATGGCGCTTTCATTGTCGCAGTAGAGTGACACTTGCTTCAGATGAATGCCATAGTCTTTGAGTGTTTGCTTCATCCATAGAAGCTGAGCGCAGCAAGATCCAGCAACAATGTATTCAGATTCAGCAGTGGAGAGACATACACAGTTCTGCTTCTTTGAAGACCAACACACAAGTGATCGTCCCAGAAAGTGACATGTGCCTGATGTAGACTTGCGATCCACCTTGTCACCAGCATAATCAGCATCCGAGAATCCAACTAGATCAAACTCTGAGCCCTTTGGATACCATAATCCTAGTGTTGGGGTGTGAGCCAAATATCGAAGAATTCGCTTCACAGCTAAGTGATGCTATTCCTTTGGTGCCGCTTGGAATTGGGCAAACATGCAAACACTAAGCATGATATCTGGCCTAGATGCACATAAATAAAGCAAAGAACCAATCATGGAGCGGTATACCTTTTGATAGAACTCTTTACCATTGGTGTCAGAGTCTAGATGACTCTTGGTAGGCATTGGCGTCGTGTAACCTTTTGCAGTCTCGCATTCCAAACTTCTTCAGGCAATCCTTAAGGTATTTCTCTTGAGATATGAAGATGTCGTTGCGTTGCTGTCGTATTTAAAGACCAAGGAAGAACTTCAGCTCACCCATCATGGACATCTGATATTGCTCTTGCATCATGTATCCAAACTCATCACTGTATTTCTGATTAGTGCAGCCGAAGATAATGTCATCCACATATATTTGGCACACAAACAGTTCACCATCATATGTCTTCGTGAAGGGCGTGGGATCCAGGGAACCAGGTTTGAAGCCTTTGCTCTTCAGGAAGTCCTTGAGTGTGTCATACCAAGCACGAGGGGCTTGTTTGAGGCCATACAGTGCCTTGTTGAGCTTGTAAACCATGTCAGGATGTTTTGGATCTTCAAAGCCAGGCGGTTGTGCAACATACACTTCTTCTTCAATCTTCCCATTGAGAAAGATACTCTTCACATCCATTTGATACAGAAGAATGTTATGATGATTTGCATAGGCCAGCAGTATGCGTATAGCTTAAAGCCTAGCCACAGGAGCAAATGTTTCATCAAGTCGATTCCTTCAACTTGAGTGTATCCTTGAGCAACGAGACGAGCCTTGTTTCTGACAACTTGACCATGCTCATCTTGCTTGTTGCGATATATCCATTTAGTGCCTATGATATTGTGCTTACGAGGATCAGGACGCTTGACCAGTTCCCATACATTATTCAGCTCAAACTATTGAAGCTCTTCTTGCATAGCTTGAACCCATTTAGGTTCCATGAAGGCTTCATCAACTTTCTTAGGTTCAGATATTGAGACGAATGCAAAGTGTCCAAAGAAATATGCTAGTTATGTTGCCCTTGAACGAGTGAGTGGACCAGGTGCATTGATGCTATCAATTATTTTCCCAATCTGTACTTCATTTGCAACACGAGGATGAACAGGACGAAGATTTTGCTCTTGCTGATCATTGTCATCGTTAGAAGGATTTTCTTTAGGATGAGTATTGTCTTCAGGTTGATCAGGTGCAGAGATGATGAGTTCCTCTTCGGGCTGTGCTTCAGACGGTATGATTTCTCCAGTTCCCATAAGCTTGATGGATTCACTGGATGGAACTTCATCTAGCACATTTGGCAGGTGCTCTCTTTGCGAGCCGTTAGTCTCATCGAACCGCACATCTACAGTTTCAACCACTTTATAGTGAAAGAGGTTGAAGACTCTGTAGGAGTGCGAATCCTTTCCGTATCCAAGCATAAAATCTTCATGTGCTTTCGGTGCAAATTTTGAAGTATGATGTGGATCCTTGATCCAGCACCTGGCACCAAATACTCTGAAGTAACTGACATTTGGCTTCTTACCAGTGAGGAGCTCATAGGATGTTTTGTTCAGAAGCTTGTGAAGATAAACACGGTTGATGATATGGCATGCAGTATCAATGGCTTCAGGCCAGAACTTTCTTGGAGTCTTGTATTCATCGAGCATCGTCCGGGCCATCTCAATGAGTGTTCTGTTCTTGCGTTCCACGATGCCATTCTGCTGCGGCGTGTACGGAGCTGAGAACTTCATGAGTGATGCCCAAAGTATCAAGATAAGTGTCGAGGCCGGTGTTCTTGAATTCAGTGCCATTGTCACTTCTGATGTGCTTGATCTTGACGCCATAGTTGTTCATGGCTCGATTGGCGAAGCGTCTGAAGACATCCTGCACTTCAGTCTTGTAGAGGATTATATGCACCCATGTATATCTTGAATAATCATCAACAATGACGAAGCCATAGAGACAAGCAGTAGTAGTAAGAGTTGAGTAGTGAGTGGGACCGAAGAGGTCCATGTGTAGCAGTTCGAAGGGTTGAGTCGTTGTCATGATTGTCTTCGAGGGATGCTTGGCCCTCGTCATCTTTCCAGCTTCGCAGGCACCGCATAAGTGATCCTTCTTGAACTTGACGCCCTCGATGCCTATGACATGCTTCTTCTTTGCTAGGGTATGCAAGTTCCTCATGCCAGCATGCCCTAGCCTCCGATGCTAGAGCCAGCATTCTGAAGCTTTTGCAAGAAGACATACGGCAAGCTATGGTCCAGCTGAGAAATCTACCATGTACAAATCATCTTTCCGATACCCTTCAAACACTAGAGACTTGTCAGATTCCATTAGAACAAGGCAACGATATTTTCCAAACATCACAATCATGTTTAAATCGCAAAGCATTGAGACAGACGTTAAGTTGAAACCAAGGGATTGAACAAGCATCACTTTATCCATTTGCTGATCCCTTGAGATTGCAACTCTACCTAGACCCAATACCTTGCTTTTACCAATATCAGCAAATGTGATGTGACTCTTGTTAGATGGACGTAAGGTTGAGTCCATGAGAAGACTTTGCTTGCCAGTCATATGATTAGTACATCCACTATCAATAATCCATTCTGAAGCAGCTGGTGTCATACCCTACAGTGCAGTTAGGGGGATAGGCTTCACGAAGAGAATTGTGAAGCATAAACATTTGACGAGCAAGTGGATTATGAAAGCTTAGATCGAGGTTAGGACTGATAGGGCAAGTAGCAAGCGACTCAGGAACAAAATACATAATAAGACCATTTGGGCATTTGATCTTGCGCCCTACAAGATGTTTAAGGTCCCCAGCAATAGCTTCAGACGCATTTGATTTTCGGCTGGAGACCCTTCCCTGCAAAAGAGAGTTAAGCTTTCTTAGCCACCCACATCTTCAAGGGTGGCTTCGAAGCAATGAGTCTAAGTGCAGCATCTGAGAACTTTGGCTTTGGAGCCCTAGCAAATAGTCTTGCAGGTGGACAATAGTACTCATAAGAATAAGCAGAGTAGTTCTTGGTCTTATGAACATGGCGGTTTGATGAAACACGCTCATATTCATAGGCCTGAGTATGGTTTCCCTGCAAAACATTTGCGTTAGTGCGACTCAGGTGAGTCCTCTGTCTGTATGAAGCCTTTGGACCATATGAAGCCCGTGGTCTGGGGTTTGTCTTCTTCACTTGTGGTGTCATGACGACATACACAGGAAGATTTTCCAGACACTTTTTCGGCACCCAGACTTTCTTCATAGGTGGCCCATTCCTGCAGTTAGTACCAATATACCTGGCAAACACTTCACCATTCTGATTCTTAAACAGTTTATAGTTTGCATCAAAGGATTCATCAATAACAATGGGATTAGCACAAGTGAAGCCAGATAGGGTGGATGGATCCGCTGAAGGTTCCTTTGCAGCAACCCATGTGGTTTTGGGGTACTGCTCAGGTTTCCAGTAAGAGCCATCAGCATTCATTTTCCTTTCGAACCCAACACCCTCTTTCCTAGGGTTTCGGTTCAGGATCTGCCTTTTGAGGACATCACATAGTGTCTGATGCCCTTTGAGACTTTTGTACATCCCTGTTTCAAGCAATGTCTTCAACCTAGCATTTTCATCAGCAATAGCAGTGGCATCCTCAGCAGAGGGGTTAGTTACCACATCAACAGTTGAAGATATTGCAACAGTAGCAGCAGTAGAACATCCAGCAACAGAAGTAGCGTTATCACACTCAATGCATTTAAGACATGGTGGTTCAAATCCTTCCTGAGCGGAACTGATCTGTTTGGCGTGAAGTGACTCGTTTTCCTTTTGAAGATCTTCATGAGCCGCTCTCAATTTCTCAAGATCTTGCTTCCTTTGAAGATAATCATAGGAAAGCTTTTCATGAGTTGTTGAGAGCGTTTCATGATGACTTTCAAGTTCCTCATACTTAACATGAAGATTTTTTATGTCTTCAATTAAGGACTGAGATCTAGTCATTTCAGCGTCTAACAGGTCATCGCTTTTGTCTAACAGTTTTTGAATATGTTCCATAGCTTTCTGTTGTTCAGTTGCAATTTTAGCAAGTGTTTTGTAGCTGGGTTTGGAACCACAATCAGAGTCATCTTCACTGGATGTTTGATAGTGAGTAGTGCGTGAGTTTACCTTGGCACCGCGTGCCATGAAGCAATAGGTGGGAGCGGAGTTGTCCTTGCTATTAGCATCGGCGTCGGTGATGAAGTCATTGTCTTCAGTGTTGAAGATGGACTTGGCAACGTAGGCTGTAGCCAGACTTGCAACGCCAGAATCGGACTCCTCCTCGGACTCCACCTCCGCCTCCTCAGAAGCAGACTCCTCCTATGAATCCATTTCCTTGCCAACAAACGCACGAGCCTTGCCAGATGAGCTCTTCTTGTGTGATGAAGACTTTGATGAAGACTTGGAAGAAGACTTTGAGTATTTCTTCTTCTTCTTATCGTCAGAATCATATTACTTTCTCTTCTTCTTCTTCTTCTTCTTCTTCTTCTTCTTGTTCTCATTGTCCCACTGCGGACACTCAGAGATGTAGTGACCAGGTTTCTTGCACTTGTGGCATGTTCTCTTCTTGTAGTCATGAGCAGAAGCTTCATCATTCCTTGAGCTGGATCGTGAGGACTTTCTGAAGCCTTTCTTCTTGGTGAATTTCTGGAACTTCTTCACAAGCATAGCAAGCTCCTTTCCAATGTCTTCAGGATCATCAGAACTGCAATCAGATTCTTCTTCAGATGAGGAAACAACTTTTGCCTTCAAAGCACGAGTTCACCCATAGTTGGGACCATAGATGTCTCTTTTCGCAGAAAGCTGAAACTCATGTGTGTTGAGCCTTTCAAGTATGTCAGACGGATCGAGTGTCTTGAAGTCAGGGCATTCTTGAATCATCAGGGCTAGGGTGTCAAACGAGCTGTCATGTGATCTCAGGAGTGTCTTGACGACTTCATGCTTGGTGATCTCAGTAGCGCCGAGAGCTTGAAGCTCATTTGTGATGTCAGTGAGTCGATCAAACGTGAGCCGAACATTCTCATTGTCGTTTCTCTTGAAGCGGTTGAAGAGGTTGCGAAGGACACTGATTCTTTGATCTCTCTGGGTTGAGACGCCTTCATTGACCTTGGAGAGCCAGTCCTAGACTAGCTTGGATGTTTCCAGAGCACTCACACGGCCATACTGTCCTTTGGTCAGATGACCACAGATGATGTTCTTGGCAGTGGAATCCAGTTGAACAAATTTCTTGACATCAGCAGCGGTGACACCTTCACCAGCCTTGGGGACACCATTCTTGATGACATACCAGAGGTCGACATCAATGGCTTCCAGATGCATGCGCATCTTATTCTTCCAGTAGGGATATTCAGTTCCATCGAAGACTGGGCACGCAGCGGAGACTTTGATTATCCATGCAGTCGACATAGCTAAAACTCCAGGTGGTTAAACCGAATCACATAGAACAAGGGAGTACCTTGCTCTGATACCAATTGGAAGTGCTAGTGATCGACTAGAGGGGGGGGGGGGTGAATAGGCGATTTTTATGAAAGTCTTCAAAACATGGAAGTTTCAAAGACAAATGATATAAATGAACCTATTACCATGCAGCGGAAGGTAGACTACACTAAGCAAGCCATAGTCAAGTATTCAATGAAATGAAAGCACAAATACTAATAGCAGTTAGGCAGTATAGATCAGGCTGGAAGATAGTATGAAGCCAATCAGAATAAGCAGTCACACAGTGAAGACAAATAGATAATGCAAACAGGCAATGACTTCACAAGGACCAAGCTGCAAATAAAGAGATGGGAAGGATAGAACCAGTGGCTCGTTGAAGACAATGATTTGTTGGACCAGTTCCAGTTGCTGTGACAACTGTACGTCTGGTTAGGGAGGCTGAGATTCAACTCAGAAGACCGCGTCTTCACCTTATTCCCCTTGAGCTAAGGACACCCAGTCCTCGCCCAATTACTCTGGTAAGTCTTCAAGGTAGACTTCCAAACCTTCACAAACTTCATTCACCGGCGATCCACAATGACTCTTGGATGCTCAGAACACGACGCCTAACTGGCTGGAGGATTCACAGTCCTCAAGTGTAATAAGTCTTCAGATCATACAGACAGGAAGACTTCAGTGATGCCTAACACTCTTAGCTCTGGGTGTTTAGGGCTTTATCCTCGCAAGGATTTCTCTCTCAAAGGCTTCGAGGTGGGTTGCTCTCAAACGACAAAAGCCGTGCACTAAATCTGAGCAGCCAACCAATTTATGGTGTAGGGGGTGGGCTATTTATAGCCACTAGGCAACCCGACCTGATTTGTCCGAAATGACCCTGGGTCACTAAGGAACTGACACGTGTTCCAACGGTCAGATTTCAAACACACATGGCAACTTTACTTGAGCTAAAAGCAAGGCTGACTTATCCAGCTCTGGATAAGATTTGCTCTCATTGTCTTCGCTCGAAGACATAGGATTTTGGTTAAGCATCACTTCAGTCATTCTGACTAGTTCACTTGGACCCCACTTAACAGTATGGTGGTTCCTATGACTCAACAAAGAAGAAAAAGAATGACGAAACAACTAAGTCTTCGCGCTCCATAGTCTTCACATGATGTCTTCTCTTGTCATAGCCTTTAATGTGAATGTCTTCACATACCACCTTTGACTTCAATGTCTTCATACATTTTTAGGGGTCATCTCCAGTAGGAAAACCAAATCAATGAGGGACTTCTACCTGTGTTATCCTGCAGTTCTCACAAACACATTAGTCCCTCAACCAGGTTTGTCGTCAATACTCCAAAACCAACTAGGGGTGGCACTAGATGCACTTACACCATTTATTCTCTATGGCTTGCCGATCATCGGGCAAGTCAACCAAAGTCCACACTTTGTTCTCATACATGGATCCCATCTCAAATTTCATGGCCTCAAGCCATTTCACGGAATCTGGGCTCATCATCGCTTCCTCATAGTTCGTAGGTTCATCATGGTCAAGTAACATGACCTCCAGAATAGGATTACCGTACCACTCTGGTGTGGACCTTACTCTGGTTGACCTACTAGGTTCAGTAGTAACTTGATCAGAAGTTTCATGATCATTATCATTAGCTTCCTCACTAATTGGTGTAGGAATCACTGGAACTGATTTATGTGATGAACTACTTTCCTATAAGGGAGCAGATACAATTACCTCATCAAGTTCTACTTTCCTCCCACTCACTTCTTTTGAGAGAAACTCATTCTCTAGAAAGGATCCATTCTTAGCAACGAATATCTTGCCTTCGGATCTGTGATAGAAGGTGTACCCAATGGTTTCCTTTGGGTATCCTATGAAGACACATTTCTCCGATTTGGGTTTGAGCTTATCAGGTTGAAGCTTTTTCACATAAGCATCGCAGCCCCAAAATTTAAGAAACGACATCTTAGGTTTCTTGCCAAACCACAGTTCATATGGTGTCGTCTCAACGGATTTAGATGGTGCCCTATTTAAAGTGAATGCAGCCATCTCTAAAGCATAACCCCAAAACGATAGTGGTAAATCGGTAAGAGACATCATAGATCGCACCATATCTAATAAAGTGCGGTTACGACGTTCGGACACACCATTACGCTATGGTGTTCCAGGTGGCATGATTTGCGAAACTATTCCACATTGTTTCAAATGAAGACCAAGCTCATAACTCAAATATTCACCTCCACGACCAGATCATAGAAACTTTATTTTCTTGTTACGATGATTTTCCACTTCACTCTGAAATTCTTTGAACTTTTCAAACATTTCAGACTTATGTTTCATCAAGTAGATATACCCATATCTGCTCAAATCATCTGTGAAGGTCAAAAAATAACGATATCCGTCGCGAGCCTCAACACTCATCGGACCGCATACATTAGTATGTATTATTTCCAATAAGTCAGTTGCTCGCTCCATTGTTCTGGAGAACGGAGTCTTAGTCATCTTGCCCATGAGGCATGGTTCGCAAGCATCAAGTGATTCATAATCAAGTAATTCCAAAAGCCCATAAACATGGAGTTTCTTCATGCGCTTTACACCAATATGACCTAAACGGCAGTGCCACAAATAAGTTGCACTATAATTATTAAACTTGTATCTTTTGGCTTCAATATTATGAATATGTGTATCACTACTATCGAGATTCAACAAAAATACACCACTCATCAAGAGTGCATGACCATAAAAGATATTACTCATATAAATAGAACAACCATTATTCTCTGATTTAAATGAATAACCGTCTCTCATCAAACAAGATCCAGATGTAATGTTCATGCTTAACACTAGCACCAAATAACAATTATTCAGGTCTAAAACTAATCCCGAAGGTAGATGTAGAGGTAGCATGCCGACGGTGATCACGTCGACTTTGGAACCATTTCCCACACGCATCATCACCTCGTCCTTAGCCAATCTTTGTTTAATCCGTAGACCCTGTTTCGAGTTGCAAATATGAGCAACAGAACCAGTATCAAATACCTAGGCGCTACTATGAGCATTAGTAAGGTACACATCAATAACATGTATATCAAATATACCTTTCACTTTGCCATCCTTCTTATCCGCTAAATACTTGGGGCAGTTCCGCTTCCAGTGACCAGTCCCTTTGCAGTAGAAGCACTCAGTCTCAGGCTTAGGCCCAGTCTTGGGTTTCTTCACTTGAGTAGCAACTTGCTTGCCGTTCTTCTTGAAGTTCCCCTTCTTCCCTTTGCCCTTTTTCTTGACTAGTGGTCTTGTTAACCATCAACACTTGATGCTCCTTCTTGATTTCTACTCCGCAACCTTAGCATTGCGAAAGATCTTGGAATTGTCTTATCCATCCCTTGCATATTAATAGTTCATCCGCGAAGCTTTTGTACCTTGGTGGCAGTGATTGAAGAACTCTGTCAATGACACTATCATCAGGAAGATTAACTCCCAGTTGAGTCAAGTGGTTGTGGAACCCAGACATTCTGAGTATATGTTCACTGACAGAACTATTCTCCTCCATTTTGCAGCTAAGAACTTATTGGAGACTTCATATCTCTCAATTTGGGCATTCTCTTGAAATATTAATTTCAACTCCTGGAACATCTCATATGCTCCATGACGTTCAAAACGTCGTTGAAGTCCCGATTCTAAGCCGTAAAGCATGGCACACTGAACTATCGAGTAGTCATCACCTTTGCTCTGCCAGACGTTCATAACATCGGGAGTTGCTCCTGCAGCGGGCTTTGCACCTAGCGGTGCTTCCAGGATGTAATTCTTCTATGCAGCAATGAGGATAATCCTCAAGTTACGGACCCAGTCCGTGTAGTTGCTACCATCATCTTTCAACTTAGCTTTCTCTAGAACGCTTAAATC
>NC_053025.1:362081944-362099870 GCF_003073215.2 Triticum urartu | reverse complement strand
TTCCTTCTAGGTAAAGGTGGATCATATTCAGTCCCATCATTATCAAGATTCATATTGCAAAACAAATATTTAATAGGGGACACATCAATAACTTTTAGATCTTCATCATTATTTTCATAGGAACTAGAAGAACACGCTTTTATAAAGGCATCTTTCTTAGCACGCATCCTAGCGGTTCTTTCTTTGCACTCATCAATGGAAATTCTCATGGATTTGAGAGACTCATTGATATCATGCTTAGGTGGAATAGATCTAAGTTTCAAAGAATCAACATCAAGAGCAATTCTATCAACGTTCCTAGCCAAATCATCAATCTTAAGCAATTTTTCTTCAATCATAACATTAAAATTCTTTTGCAAAGTAATAAATTCTTTAATATTAGAATCAAAATCAGAGGGCATCTTATTATAATCTCCATAAGAATTTTTGTAGGAATTACCATAATTATTAGAGGGATTACTAGGATAAGGCCCAGAGTTGAAATTTCCTCTATACGCGTTGTTACCAAAATTGTTCCTACCAATAAAATTTACATCCATAGATTCATTATTATTCTCAATCAAAGTAGACAAGGGCATATCATTAGGATCAGAAGAAACACTCTTATTAGCAAATAATTTCATAAGTTCATCCATCTTTCCACTCAAAACATTAATTTCTTCAATCGCATGCACCTTTTTATTAGTAGATCTTTCAGTGTGCCATTGAGAATAATTAACCATAATATTATCTAGGAGTTTAGTAGATTCTCCTAAAGTGATTTCCATAAAAGTTCCTCCCGCGGCCGAATCTAAAAAATTTCTAGAAGCAAAATTCAATCCGGCATAAAAAAATTGTATAATCATCCATAAATTTAAACCATGAGTAGGGCAATTACGCATCATTAATTTCATTCTCTCCCAAGCTTGTGCAACATGTTCACGATCAAGTTGCTTAAAATTCATAATATCGTTTCTAAGAGAGATGATCTTAGCGGGAGGAAAATACTTAGAGATAAAAGCATCTTTGCACTTATTCCATGAATCAATACTATTTTTAGGCAAAGACGAAACCCAAGCTTTAGCACGATCTCTAAGCGAAAAAGGAAATAGCTTCAATTTAACAATATCATTATCCACATCTTTCTTCTTTTGCATGTCACACAAATCAACGAAGCTATTAAGATGGGTAGCGACATCTTCACTAGGAAGGCCGGAGAACGGATCTTTCATAACAAGATTCAGCAAAGCAACATTAATTTCACAAGATTTAGCATCGGTAAGAGGAGCAATTAGAGTGCTAATAAAATCATTGTTGTTGGTATTGGTGGAGTCACACAATTTAGTATTATCTTGAGCCACCATGACAAGCAAGCAAACTAACACACAAGCAAACAAAAAGCAAGCGGACAAAAGGAGGCAAATAGAGAAAGAGAGGGAGGATAGAGAGAGAGAGGGCGAATAAAACGGCAAGGGTGAAGTGGGGGGAGAGGAAAACGAGAGGCAAATGGCAAATAATGTAATGCAGGAGATAAGGGTATGTGATGGGTACTTGGTATGTTGACTCTTGCGTAGACCTCCCCGGTAATGGCGCCAAAAATCCTTCTTGCTACCTCTTTTAGCACTGCATTGGTTTTCCCCGAAGAGGAAGGGATGATGCAGCAAAGTAGCGTAAGTATTTCCCTCAGTTTTTGAGAACCAAGGTATCAATCCAGTAGGAGGCTACGCGCAAGTCCCTCGTACCTGCACAAAACGAATAAATCGTCGCAACCAACGCAAATAGGGGTTGTCAATCCATATAAGGCCACTTACGAGAGTGAGATCTGATAGATATGATAAGATAATATTTTTGGTATTTTTATGATAAAGATGCAAAGTAAAGTAAAGGCAAAGTAAATAACTAAGTAGTAGTAGATCAATATGATAAAGATAGACCCAGGGGCCATAGGTTTACTAGTGGTTCTCTCGAGAGCATAAGTATTCTACGGTGGGTGAACAAATTACTGTTGAGCAATAGACAGAATTGAGCATAGTTATGAGAATATCTAGGTATGATCATGTATATAGGCATCACGTCCGAGACAAGTAGACCGACTCCTGCCTACATCTACTACTATTACTCCACGCATCGACCGCTATCCAGCATGCATCTAGAGTATTAAGTTAAAAACAGAGTAGCGCCTTAAGCAAGATGACATGATGTAGAGGGATAGACTCATGCAATATGAAGAAAACCCCATCTTGTTATCCTCGATGGCAACAATACAATACGTGCCTTGCTGCCCTTACTGTCACCGGGAAAGGACACCGCAAGATTTAACCCAAAGCTAAGCACTTCTCCCATTGCAAGAAAGATCAATCTAGTAGGCCAAACCAAACTGATAATTCAAAGAGACTTGCAAAGATAACCAATCATACATAAAAGAATTCAGAGAAGATTCAAATATTATTCATAGATAGACTTCATCATAAACCCACAATTCATCGATCTCAACAAACACACCGCAAAAAGAAGATTACATCGAATAGATCTCCACAAGAGAGGGGGAGAACATTGTATTGAGATCCAAAAAGAGAGAAGAAGCCATCTAGCTACTAACTATGGACCCGTAGGTCTGAGGTAGACTACTCACACTTCATCGAAAGGGCTGTGGTGTTGATGTAGAAGCCCTCCGTGATCGATGCCCTCTCCGATGGAGCTCCGAAACAGGCCCCAAGATGGGAACTCGTGGATATAGAAAGTTGCGGCGGTGGAATTAGGGTTTTGGCTCCGCATCTGATCGTTTGGGGTATATATAGGAGGAAGGAGTACGTCGGTGGAGCAACAGGGGGCCCACGAGGGTGGAGGGCGCGCCTGGGGGGGAGTAGGCGCGCCCCCTACCTCGTGGCCTCCTGTTACGTGTCTTGACGTAGGGTCCAAGTCTCCTGAGTTGTATTCGATGAGAAAATCACGTTCCCGAAGGTTTCATTCCGTTTGGACTCCGTTTGATATTCCTTTTCTTCGAAATCCTAAAACAGGCAAGAAACAACAATTCTGGGCTGGGCCTCCAGTTAATAGGTTAGTCCCAAAAATAATATAAAAGTGGATAATAAATCCCAATAATGTCCAAAACAGTAGATAATATAGCATGGAGCAATCAAAAATTATAGATACGTTGGAGATGTATCGAAGCATCCCCAAGCTTAATTCCTACTCGTCCTCGAGTAGGTAAATGATAAAAGAAGAATTTTTGATGTGGAATGCTTTCTAACATATTTCAGCATTTAATTTTTCTTTATTGTGGCATGAATGTTCAGATCCGAAAGATTCAAGATAAAAGTTTAATATTGACATAGAAATAATAATACTTCAAGCATACTAACTAAGCAATCATTTCTTCTCAAAATATCATGGCCATAGAAAGTTATCCCTACAAAATCATATAGTCTGCTATGCTCTATCTTCATCACACAAAATAGTTAAATCATGCACAACATGAGCGTGAGCCATGGACATAGCACTATATGTGGAATAGAATGGTGGTTGTGGAGAAGACGAAAAGGAGAAGATAGTCTCACATCAACTAGGAGTATCAACGAGCTATGGAGATGCCCATCAATAGATATCAATGCATGATGAGAGCATTCTTGTGTGACGAAAATGGAGCATGACCAAACTATATGATTTTGTAGGGATGAACATTCTTTGGCCATGTTATTTTGAGAACACATGATTGCTTAGTTAGTATGCTTGAAGTATTATTATTTTTATGTCAATATTAAACTTTTATCTTGAATCTTTCGGATCTGAACATTCATGCCACAATAAAGAAAATTACATTGAGAAATATGTTAGGAAGCATTCGACATCAAAAGTTCTGTTTTTATCATTTACCTACTCGAGGACGAGCAGGAATTAAGCTTGGGGATGCTTGATATGTCTCCAACGTATTTATAATTTTTTATTGTTCCATGCTATTATATTATCTGTTTTCGATGATAACGGGCTTTATTTTACACTTTTATATTATTTTTGGGACTAACCTATTAACCGGAAGCCCAGCCCAAATTGCTATTTTTTGCCTATTTCCGTGTTTCGCTGAAAAGGAATATCAAAAGGAGTCCAAACGGAATGAAACCTTTGGGAGCGTGATTTTTGAAACAAACGTGATCCAGAGGACTTGGAGTGGACGTCAAGCAATCAATGAGGAGGCCACGAGGCAGGGGGGCGCGCCCTCCACCCTCGTGGGCCCCGCGTTGATCCACCGACCTACTTCTTCTCCTATATATATTCATATACCCTGCAAACATCCAGGAGCACCACGAAACCCTATTTCCACCGTCACAACCTTCTGTACCCAAGAGATCCCATCTTGGGGCCTTTTCTGGAGCTCTGCCAGAGGGGGCATCGATCACGGGGGGCCTCTACATCAACTCCATGGCCCCTTCGATGATGTGTGAGTAGTTTACCTCAGACCTTCGGGTCCATAGCTAGTAGCTAGGTGGCTTCTTCTCTCTCTTTGGATCTCAATACAAAGTTCTCCTCGATTCTCTTGGAGATCTATTCGATGTAATCTTCTTTTGCGGTGTGTTTGTCGAGATCGATGAATTGTGGGTTTATGATCAAGTTTATCTATGAACAGTATTTGAATCTTCTCTGAATTCTTTGATGTATGATTGGTTTATCTTTGCAAGTCTCTTTGAATTATCAGTTTGGTTTGGCCTACTAGATTGATCTTTCTTGCAATGGGAGAAGTGCTTAGCTTTGGGTTCAATCTTGCGGCGCTCGGTCCCAGTGACAGAATGGGAAACGACACGTATTGTATTGTTTCCATCGAGTATAAAAAGATGGGGTTTACATCATATTGCATGAGTTTATCCCTCTACATCATGTCATCTTGCTTAAGGCATTACTCTGTTCTTATGAACTTAATACTCTAGATGCATGCTGGATAGCGGTCGATGTGTGGAGTAATAGTAGTAGATGCAGGCAGGAGTCGGTCTACTTGTCAAGGACGTGTTGCCAATATACATGATCATACCTAGATATTCTCATAATTATTCGTTTTTCTATCAATTGCTCGACAGTAATTTGTTCATCCACCGCAATACTTATGCTATCTTGAGAGAAGCCACTAGTGAAACCTATGGCCCCCGGGTCTATTTTCCATCATACAAGTTTCTAATCTATTTTATTTTGCAATCTTTACTTTCAATCTATATCATAAAAAATACCAAAAATATTTATCTTATTATTATTATCTCTATCAGATCTCACTCTTGCAAGTGGCCGTGAAGGGATTGACAACCCCTTTATCGCGTTGGTTGCGAGGTTCTTATTTGTTTGTGTAGGTACGAGGTGACTCGCGCGTGGTCTCCTGCTGGATTGATACCTTGGTTCTCAAAAACTGAGGGAAATACTTACGCTGCTTTACTGCACCACCCTTTCCTTTTCGAGGGAAAACCAACGCAGTGCTCGAGAGGTAGCATAACCCGACACAGGTAGTAAAGGTAAATTCTCTCTATAGATATGATAAAGCTGAAATCCCTCCTATTAAGTTTGCTAGCCAATGTTTGGATGAATTTGATAACTTTATGGTTGAGCAAGAAGATTTTAATACTTATGTTGGTAGACAATTGAAACATAATGCTTACATGATTGGACACTTAAGTGATTATATGGCTAGTGTTAAAGGTGAACTTAAACTTATTAGTAAACATGCTTCTATGGTTACCACTCAAGTAGAACAGGTACTTAAAGCTCAGAATGATTTGCTTAGTGAATTGAATAGTAAAAATAATGACTTTGCTGTTAGATTTGCAACAAGAGGAGGTAAAGTGACTCAGGAACCTTTGTATCCTGAGGGCCATCCTAAGAGAATTGAGCAAGATTCTCAGAGAACTACTATAGATGCACCTAGTCCTTCTAAGAGGAAGAAAAATAAAAATGATAGGACTTTGCATGCTTCTAGTGAACCTGTTGTTGACACACCTGAGAATTCCAATGATATTTCTATTTCCGATGCTGAAACACAATCTGGTAATCAAAGATGGTTATGTTTCCTGACCATGGACAAAGAGTTGTTATTTGATTAACGGGATCACATCATTAGTTGAATGATCTGATTGACATGACCCATTCCATTAGCTTAGCACCTGATCGTTTAGTATGTTGCTATTGCTTTCTTCATGACTTATACATGTTCCTATGACTATGAGATTATGTAACTCCCGTGTGTCGGAGGAACACTTTGTGTGCTACCAAACGTCACAACGTAACTGGGTGATTATAAAGGTGCTCTACAGGTGTCTCCAAAAGGTACATGTTGGGCTGACGTATTTCGAGATTAGGATTTGTCACTCCGATCGTCGGAGAGGTATCTCTGGGCCCTCTCGGTAATGCACATCACTTAAGCCTTGCAAGCATTGCAACTAATGAGTTAGTTGCGGGATGATGTATTACGGAACGAGTAAAGAGGCTTGCCGGTAACGAGATTGAACTAGGTATTAGATACCGATGATCGAATCTCGGGCAAGTAACATAACGATGACAAAGGGAAGAACGTATGTTGTTATGCGGTCTGGCCGATAAAGATCTTCGTAGAATATGTAGGAGCCAATATGGGCATCCAGGTCCCGCTATTGGTTATTGACCGGAGACGTGTCTCGGTCATGTCTACATTATTCTCGAACCCGTAGGGTCCGCACGCTTAAGGTTCCGATGACAGTTATATTATGAGTTTATACGTTTTGATGTACCGAAGGTTGTTCGGAGTCCCGGATATGATCACAGACATGACGAGGAGTCTCGAAATGGTCGAGACATAAAGATTGATATATTGGAAGCCTATGTTTGGATATCGGAAGTGTTCCGGGTGAAAATCGGGATTTTACCGAAGTACCGGGAGGTTACCAGAACCCCCCGGGAGATATATGGGCCTTAGTGGAAAAGAGAAGAGGCAGCCAGAGATGGGCCGCGCACCCCTCCCCTCCCTTGGTCCGAATAGTACAAGGAGAGGGGGCCGGCCCCCCTTCCTCTTTTCCCCCCTCCGCGAATCCTATTCCAACTAGGATTGGGGGGGAATCCTACTCCCGAAGGGAGTAGGACTCCTCCTGGCGCGCCTCTCCTAGGCCGGCCGCACCCCCCCTTGAGCCTTTATATACGGAGGCAGGGGCACCCTAGAGGAACACAAGTTGATCCACGTGATCATATTCTTAGCCGTGTGCGGCACCCCCTGCCACCATAGTCCTCGATAATATTGTAGCGGTGCTTAGGCGAAGCCCTGCGACAGTAGTACATCAAGATCATCACCACGCCGTCGTGCTGACGGAACTCTTCCCCGACACTTTGCTGGATCGGAGTCCGGGGATCGTCATCAAGCTGAATGTGTGCTAGAACTCGGAAGTGTCGTAGTTTCGGTGCTTGATCGGTCGGGCCGTGGAGACGTACGACTACATCAACCAAACGCTTCCGTTGTCGATCTACAAGGGTACGTAGATCACAGTCTCCCTCTCGTTGCTATGCATCACCATGATCTTGCATGTGCATAGGAAATTTTTTGAAATTACTACGTTCCCCAACAGAAGCGGCCCGGACCGACCTTACACGTACGCTTACGTGAGACAGGTTCCACCGACTAACATGCACTAGTTGCATAAGGTGGCTAGCGGGTGTCTGTCTCTCCCACTTTAGTCGGATCGGATTCTATGAAAAGGGTCCTTTTGAAGGGTAAATAGAAATTGGCATATCACGTTGTGGTTTTGGCATAGGTAAGAAACGTTCTTGCTAGAAACCTATAGCAGGCACGTAAAAATTTGCAACAACAATTAGAGGACGTCTAACTTGTTCTTACAACATATGTCGTGTGATGTGATATGGCCAAAAGGATGTGATGAATGATATATGTGATATATGAGATTGATCATGTTCTTGTATAGGAATCACGACTTGCATGTCAATGAGTATGACAACCGGCAGGAGCCATAGGAGTTGTCTTAATTTATTGTATGACCTGCGTGTCAATGAAAACGCCATGTAATTACTTTACTTTATTGCTAACCGTTAGCTATAGTAGTAGAAGTAATAGTTGGCGAGACAACTTCATGAAGACACGATGATGGAGATTATGATGATGGATATCATCGTGTCATGCCAGTGACGATGATGATCATGGCGCCCCGAAGATGGAGATCAAAAGGAGCAAAATGATATTGGCCATATCATGTCACGATTTGATTGCATGTGATGTTTATCATGTTTTTACATATTATTTGCTTAGAACGACGGAAGCATAAATAAGATGATCCCTCATTAAAATATCAAGAATTGTGTTCCCCCTAACTGTGCACCGTTGCTAAGGTCCGTTGTTCCGAAGCACCACGTGATGATCGGGTGTGATAGGTTCTAACGTTCGCATCCAACGGGTGTAAGCTAGATTTACACACGCAATACACTTAGGTTGACTTGACGAGCCTAGCATGTACAGACATGTCCTCGGAACACGGAAGACCGAAAGGTCGAACTTGAGCCGTATAGAAGATACGATCAACATGAAGATGTTCACCGATGATGACTAGTCCGTCTCACGTGATGATCGCACACGGCCTAGTTGACTCGGATCATGTATCACTTAGATGACTAGAGGGATGTCTATCTGAGTGAGAGTTCATTAAATAATTTGATTAGATGAACTTAATTATCATGAACATAGTCTAAAATTTTCAATATATCTTGTAGATCAAATGGCCCACGCTAATGTTGCCCTCAACTTCAACGCGTTCCTAGAGAAAACCAAGCTGAAAGACGATGGTAGTAACTACATGGACTGGGTCCGTAACCTGAGGATTATCCTCATAGCTGCCAAGAAAGCATATGTCCTTGAAGCACCGCTAGGTGATGCACCTGTTTTCCCAGCAACTCAAGACATTATGAACGCCTGGCAGTCGCGTAGTGATGATTACTCCCTGGTTCAGTGCGGCATGCTTTACAGCTTAGAACCGGGGCTCCAAAAGTGTTTTGAGCAGCACGGAGCATATGAGATGTTCGAAGAGCTGAAAATGGTTTTCCGAGCTCATGCCCGGGTCGAGAGATATGAAGTCTCCGACAAGTTCTAAAGTTGTAAGATGGAGGAGAATAGTTCTGTCAGCGAGCACATACTCAAAATGTCTGGGTTGCACAACCACTTATCTCGGCTGGGAGTTAATCTCCCGGATGATGCGGTCGTTGACAGAATCCTTCAGTCGCTCCCACCTAGCTACAAGAGCTTTGTGATGAACTTCAATATGCATGGATGGAAAAGACCATTCCTGAGGTATATTCAATGCTGAAATCAGCGGAGGTGGAGATCAAAATGGAACATCAAGTGTTGATGGTGAATAAAACCACTAAGTTCAAGAAAGGCAAGGGTAAGAAGAACTTCAAGAAGGATGGCAAGGGAGTTGCCACGCCCGGTAAGACAGTTGCTGGGAAGAAGCCAAAGCATGGACCCAAGCCTGAGACTGAGTGCTTTTATTGCAAGGGAAACGGTCACTGGAAGCGGAACTGCCCCAAGTACTTAGCGGATAAGAAGGCCGGCAATACCAAAGGTATATGTGATATACATGTTATTGATGTGTACCTAACCAGCGCTCATAGTAGCTCCTGGGTATTTGATACCGATGCGGTTGCTCATATTTGTAACTCAAAACAGGAGCTGCGGAATAAGCGGAGACTGGCGGAGGACGAGGTGATGATGCGCGTCGGGAATGGTTCCAAGGTCGATGTGGTCACCGCCGGCACGCTACCTCTACATTTACCTACGGGATTAGTTTTAAACCTCAATAATTGTTATTTAGTACCAGCTTTAAGCATGAACATTGTATCTGGATCTCGTTTAATGCGAGATGGCTACTCATTTAAATCTGAGAATAATGGTTGTTCTATTTATATGAGAGATATGTTTTATGGTCATGCCCCGCTGGTCAATGGTTTATTATTATTGAATCTCGAATGTTATGTTACACATATTCATAGTGTGAATGCCAAAAGATGTAAGGTTGATAATGATAGTCCCACATACTTGTGGCACTGCCGCCTTGGTCACATTGGTGTCAAACGCATGAAGAAACTCCATGCAGATGGACTTTTGGAGTCTCTTGATTATGAATCATTTGACACGTGCGAACCATGCCTCATGGGAAAAATGACCAAGACTCCGTTCTCCGGAACAATGGAGCGAGCAACCAACTTATTGGAAATCATACATACTGATGTGTGTGGTCCAATGAGCGTTGAGGCTCATGGTGGTTATTGTTATGTTCTCACTCTCACTGATGACTTAAGTAGATATGGGTATGTCTACTTAATGAAACACAAGTCTGAGATCTTTGAAAAGTTCAAGGAATTTCAGAGTGAGGTTGAGAATCAACATGACAGGAAAATCAAGTTCTTACGATCAGATCATGGGGGAGAATATTTGAGTCACGAATTTGGCACGCACTTAAGGAAATGTGGAATTGTTTCACAACTCACGCCGCCTGGAACACCTCAGCGTAATGGTGTGTACGAACATAAAAATCGCACTCTATTGGATATGGTGCGATCCATGATATCTCTTACCGACCTACCGCTACCATTTTGGGGTTATGCTTTAGAGACTGCCGCATTCACTTTAAATAGGGCTCCGTCGAAATCCGTTAAGACGACACCGTATGAATTATGGTTTGGGAAGAAACCTAAGTTGTCGTTTTTGAAAGTTTGGGGATGCGATGCTTATGTCAAGAAACTTCAAACTGAAAAGCTCGAAACCAAATCGGAAAAATGCGTCTTCATAGGATACCCTAAGGAAACTATTGGGAATACCTTCTACCTCTGATCCGAAGGCAAGATCTTTGTTGCCAAGAATGGATCCTTTCTAGAGAAAGAGTTTCTCTCTAAAGAAGTAAGTGGGAGGAAAGTAGAACTTGATGAAGTATTGCATCTTGAACCGGAGAGTAGCATAGCTCAAGAAAATATTTCTATGGTGCTTGCACCGACTAGAGAGGAAGTTAATGATGATGATCATGAAACATCAGATCAAGTTGCTACTGAACTCCGTAGGTCCACAAGGACACGTTCCACACCAGAGTGGTACGGCAACCCTGTCCTGGAAATCATGTTTTTAGACAATGGTGAACCTTCGAACTATGAAGAAGCGATGGCGGGCCCGGATTCTGACAAATGGCTTGAAGCCATGAAATCCGAGATAGGATCCATGTATGAAAACGAAGTATGGACTTTGACTGACTTGCCCGATCGGTGAGCCATAGAAAATAAATGGATCTTTAAGAAGAAGACAGACGCGGATGGTAATGTAACCATCTATAAGGCTCGGCTTGCGCTAAGGGTTATTGACAAGTTCAAGGGGTTGACTACGATGAGACCTTCTCACCGTAGCGAAGCTGAAGTCTGTCCGAATCATGTTAGCAATTGCCGCATTATATGATTATGAGATATGGAAAATGGACGTCAAAACGGCATTCCTTAATGGTTTCCTTAAGGAAGAACTTTATATGATGCAGCCAGAAGGTTTTGTCGATCCTAAGAATGCTGACAGGGTGTGCAAGCTCCAACGCTCAATCTATGGGCTAGTGCAAGCATCTCGGAGTTGGAACATTCGATTTGATGAGATGATCAAAGTGTTTGGGTTTACACAGACTTATGGAGAAGCCTGTGTTTACAAGAAAGTGAGTGGGAGGTCTACAACATTTCTCATATTATATGTGGATGATATACTATTGATGGGAAATGATATAGAACTCTTGGAAAGCATAAAGGCCTACTTGAATAAGTGTTTTTCAATGAAGGACCTTGGAGAAGCTGCTTACATATTAGGCATCAAGATCTATAGAGATAGATCGAGACGCCTCATTGGTCTTTCACAAAGCACGTACCTTGACAAGATATTGAAGAACTTCAATATGGATCAGTCCAAGAAGGGGTTCTTGCCTGTATTGCAAGGTGTGAGATTGAGCACGGCTCAATGCCCGACCATGGTAGAAGATAGAGAAAAGATGAGTGTCATCCCCTATGCCTCGGCCATAGGGTCTATTATGTATGCCATGCTCTGTACCGGACCTGATGTAAACCTTGTCGTAAGTTTGGTAGGAAGGTACCAAAGTAATCCCGGCATGGAACACTGGACAGCGGTCAAGAATATCCTGAAGTACCTGAAAAGGACTAAGGATATCTTTCTCATTTATGGAGGTGACGAAGAGCTCATCGTAAAGGGTTACGTCGATGCTAGTTTCGACACAGATATGGATGACTCCAAGTCACAAACCGGATACGTGTATATTTTGAATGGTGGGGCAGTCAGCTGGTGCAGTTGCAAACAAAGCGTCGTGGCGGGATCTACATGTGAAGCGGAGTACATGGCAGCCTCGGAGGCAGCACATGAAGCAATCTGGATGAAGGAGTTCATTACCGACCTAGGAGTTATTCCTGATGCGTCGGGCCCGATGACTCTCTTCTGTGACAGCATTGGAGCTATTGCCCTTGCCAAGGAGCCTAGGTTTCACAAGAAGACCAGGCATATCAAGCGTCGCTTCAACTCCATTCGTGAAAATGTTCAAGATGGAGACATAGAGATTTCTAAAGTGCATACGGACCTGAATGTCGCAGATCCATTGACTAAACCTCTTCCATGAGGAAAACATGATCAATAGCAGAACTCTATGGGTGTTCGATTCATCACAATGTAACTAGAATATTGACTCTAGTGCAAGTGGGAGCTGTTGGAAATATGCCCTAGAGGCAATAATAAAAGGATTATTATTATATTTCCTTGTTCATGATAATTGTCTTTTATTCATGCTATAATTGTGTTATCCGGAAATCGTAATACATGTGTGAATACATAGACACCAACATGTCCCTAGTAAGCCTCAAGTTGACTAGCTCGTTGACCAATAGATAGTCATGGATTCCTGACTATGGACATTGGATGTCATTGATAACGAGATCACATCATTAGGAGAATGATGTGATGGACAAGACCCAATCCTAAACATAGCACAAGATCGTATAGTTCGTTTGCTAGAGTTTTCCAATGTCAAGTATCTTTTCCTTAGACCATGAGATCGTGTAACTCCCGGATACCGTAGGAGTGCTTTGGGTGTACCAAACGTCACAACGTAACTGGGTGACTATAAAGGTATACTACGGGTATCTCCGAAAGTGTCTGTTGGGTTGACACGGATCAAGACTGGGATTTGTCACTCCGTATGACGGAGAGGTATCACTGGGCCCACTCAGTAATGCATCATCATAATGAGCTCAAAGTGACCAAGTGCTTGGTCACGGGATCATGCATTACGGTACGAGTAAAGTGACTTGCTGGTAACAAGATTGAACGAGGTATTGGGATACCGACGATCGGATCTCGAGCAAGTAACATACCGATTGACAAAGGGAATTGTATACGGGGTTGTTTGAATCCTCGACATCGTGGTTCATCCGATGAGATCATCGAGGAGCATGTGGGAGCCACCATGGGTATCCAGATCCCGCTGTTGCCACAGAAAAGAATATAGTGAGGATAATTACAGGTAATGATTGATCAAAATGATCACTACAGCTAGCTTGAGACTTAAATTATAGAAAGAAATCACTTACAGACAATAGCAACTGACGATAGATTTGTCGAGTGCGTCTTGATTGTATAGCTGAAATAGTTCTGAATACTCAACGGTCACAGCTTTCTCATGGTAGTAATGATCCTTCTTGACATTCACCATGAGGGACTCTCGATTGGAAATCTTGGTAATGTCCATGTACCATTGATGCAATTCATACATTCTCGTTGGGAGCTTATTGACCTCGTCTGGCTCGACCAAAGGTTGGCCCCGGGCATATTTCCGTTTTATTTCCTCCTCTCTAGTCAGAGACATGGGCTCGATATCGAGCAGTTGTCCAACAGTGATCCCGATCGTTTCAGCCTGCGCAATATGCTCCTCGGTTATTACCACATCGCCCACCCCGGGAACGTTAACGGTTTGCCCACAATAATATTGGGCGCGCCTACTCTCATGTGTTGTTCGCAAACAAGTGGGGGGATTGATTGCGCCGCCTGTTCTCCCAGCTGGGGAACGGTTTTACCACTCCATTTGCCAGCTGATTTGCTCGAGCTCGAGCTCACCTCTTTCTGTAGATGTGCTCGATTTAACTTCTTGATGTGGCGCTCATAGTCTGTGTCAACAGGCTTGGGAGCTGGTGCTCTAGCCATACGAATGAAGTGGTCAATCTTTTCCACAGGCACTTTCTGTTGGAAATATGCCCTAGAGGCAATAATAAAAGGATTATTATTATATTTCCTTGTTCATGATAATTGTCTTTTATTCATGCTATAATTGTGTTATCCGGAAATCGTAATACATGTGTGAATACATAGACACCAACATGTCCCTAGTAAGCCTCTAGTTGACTAGCTCGTTGATCAACCGATAGTCATGGTTTCCTGACTATGGACATTGGATGTCATTGATAACGAGATCACATCATTAGGAGAATGATGTGATGGATAAGACCCAATCCTAAACATAGCACAAGATCGTATAGTTCGTTTGCTAGAGTTTTTCCAATGTCAAGTATCTTTTCCTTAGACAATGAGATCGTGTAACTCCCGGATACCGTAGGAATGCTTTGGGTGTACCAAACGTCACAACGTAACTGGGTGACTATAAAGGTATACTACGGGTATCTCCGAAAGTGTCTGTTGGGTTGACACGGATCAAGACAGGGATTTGTCACTCCGTATGACGGAGAGGTATCTCTGGGCCCACTCGGTAATGCATCATCATAATGAGCTCAAAGTGACCAAGTGTCTGGTCACGGGATCATGCATTACGGTACGAGTAAAGTGACTTGCCGGTAAGGAGATTGAACGAGGTATTGGGATACCGACGATCGAATCTCGGGCAAGTAACGTACCGATTGACAAAGGGAATTGTATACGGGGTTGCTTGAATCCTCGACATCGTGGTTCATCCGATGAGATCATCGAGGAGCATGTGGGAGCCAACATGGGTATCCAGATCCCGCTGTTGGTTATTGACCGGAGAGCCATCTCGGTCATGACTACATGTCTCCCGAACCCATAGGGTCTACACACTTAAGGTTCGGTGACGCTAGGGTTGTAGAGATATGAATATGCAGTAACCCGAAAATTTTTCGGAGTCCCGGATGAGATCCTGGACGTCACGAGGAGTTCCGGAATGGTCCGGAGGTGAAGAATTATATATAGGAAGTGCAGTTTCGGCCATCGGGAGAGTTTCGGGGGTCACCGATATTGTACCGGGACCACCGGAAGGGTCCCGGGGGTCCACCGGGTGGGGCCACCCATCCCGGAGGGCCCCATGGGCTAAGTGGGGAGGGGAACCAGCCCATAGTGGGCTGGTGCGCCCCCTTGGCCCACCCCATGCGCCTAGGGTTGGGAACCCTAGGGTGGGGGCGCTCCCCACCTAGCTTGGGGGCCACTCCACCCCTTGGCCGCCCCCCCTAGGAGATCCCATCTCCTAGGGCCGGTGCACCCCCTAGGGGGCCTATATAAAGGAGGGAGGGAGGGGCAGCCGCACCCTTGAGTCTTGGCGCCTCCCTCTCCCCTGCTACACCTCTCCCTCTCGCAGTAGAACAGCGAAGCCCTGCTGAGGTGACCCCTGCATCCACCACCACGCCGTCGTACTGCTGGATCTTCATCAACCTCTCCCCCCCCCTTGCTGGATCAAGAAGGAGGAGACGTCACGCTGACCGTACGTGTGTTGAACGCGGAGGTGCCGTCCGTTCGGCGCTAGGATCTCCGGTGATTTGGATCACGTCGAGTACGACTTCCTCATCCCCGTTCTTTGAACGCTTTCGCGCATGATCTACAAAGGTATGTAGATGCAATCCGATCACTCGTTGCTAGATGAACTCATAGATGGATCTTGGTGAAACCATAGGAAAATTTTTGTTTTCTGCAACGTTCCCCAACAGTGGCATCATGAGCTAGGTCTATGCGTAGTTCTCTTTGCACGAGTAGAACACAATTTGTTGTGGGCGTAGATGTTATCAACTTTCTTGTCACTACTAGTCTTATTTTGCTTCAGCAGTATTGTGGGATGAAGCGGCCCGGACCAACCTTACACGTATGCTTACGTGAGACCGGTTCCATCGACTGACATGCACTAGTTGCATAAGGTGGCTGGCGGGTGTCTGTCTCTCCCACTTTAGTTGGAGCGGATTCGATGAAAAGGGTCCTTATGAAGGGTAAATAGAAGTTGAAAAATCACGTTGTGGCTTTCACGTAGGTAAGAAAACGTTCTTGCTAGAACCCTATTGCAGCCACGTAAAACTTGCAACAACAATTAGAGGACGTCTAACTTGTTTTTGCAGCAAGTGTTTTGTGATATGATATGACCAAAGTTGTGATGAATGATGAATGATATATATGTGATGTATGAGATGTTCATGCTATTGTAATAGGAATCATGACTTGCATGTCGATGAATATGACAACCGGCAGGAGCCATAGGAGTTGTCTTTATTTTTTGTATGACCTACGTGTCATTGAGAAACGCCATGTAAATTACTTTACTTTATTGCTAAACGTGTTAGCCATAGTAGTAGAAGTAATAGTTGGCGAGCAACTTCATGGAGACACGATGATGGAGATCATGATGATGGAAATCATGGTGTCATGCCGGTGAAAAGATGATCATGGAGCCCCAAGATGGAGATCAAAGGAGCTATGTGATATTGGCCATATCATGTCACTATTATTATTTGATTGCATGTGATGTTTATCAGGTTTTTGCATCTTGTTTACTTACAACGACGGTAGTAAATAAGATGATCCCTCATAATAATTTCAAGAAAGTGTTCCCCCTAACTGTGCGCCATTGCGAAAGTTCGTTGTTTCGAAGCACCACGTGATGATCGGGTGTGATAGATTCCAACGTTCACATACAACGGGTGTAAGATAGATTTACACATGCAAACACTTAGGTTTACTTGACGAGCCTAGCATGTACAGACATGGCCTCGAAACACAAAAGACCGAAAGGTCGAGCATGAGTCGTATAGAAGATACGATCAACATGAAGATGTTCACCGATATTGACTAGTCCGTCTCACGTGATGATCGGACACGGCCTAGTTAGCTCGGATCATGTTATACTTAGATGACTGGAGGGATGTCTATCTGAGTGGGAGTTCATTGAATAATTTGATTTAGATGAACTTAATTATCATGAACTTAGTCTAAAATCTTTACAACATGTATTGTAGATCAAATGGCCAACGTTGTCCTCAACTTCAACGCGTTCCTAGAGAAAACCAAGCTGAAAGACGATGGCAGCAACTATACGGACTGGGTCCGGAACCTGAGGATCATCCTCATAGCTGCCAAGAAAGATTATGTCCTACAAGCACCGCTAGGTGACGCACCTGTTCTCCCTGCAGAACAAGACGTTATGAACGCTTGGCAGACACGTACCGATGATTACTCCCTCGTTCAGTGCGGCATGCTTTACAGCTTAGAACCGGGACTCCAAAAGCGTTTTGAGAGACACGGAGCATATGAGATGTTTGAAGAGCTGAAAATGGTTTTTCAAGCTCATGCCCGGGTCGAGAGATATGAAGTCTCCGACAAGTTCTTCAGCTGTAAGATGGAGGAAAACAGTTCTGTCAGTGAGCACATACTCACTATGTCTGGGTTACATAACCGCTTGACTCAGCTGGGAGTTAATCTCCCGGATGACGCGGTCATTGACAGAATCCTTCAGTCGCTTCCACCGAGCTACAAGAGCTTTGTGATGAACTTCAATATACAGGGGATGGAAAAGACCATTCCTGAAGTATTTGCAATGCTGAAATCAGCAGAGGTAGAAGTCAAAAAGGAACATCAAGTGTTGATGGTGATTAAAACCACTAAGTTCAAGAAAGGCAAGGGTAAGAAGAACTTCAAGAAGGACAA
>NC_053025.1:362054938-362080854 GCF_003073215.2 Triticum urartu | reverse complement strand
TTCCTCGAACCGCCAGCGACCACCGGCCCAGTTCCCTGCCTCCGCCCTCCACTCGACCTCACCCCACTGTCGTGCTTGGCACCGCCCTCGGCCATCCCTTTAAGCCCCGCTGACCTCCAGATTGGGCGCTAGCAGCTCCTATGCCCCACACCCCTAAGATAGACATCGATGCGCCGATTCCCCACCGAACAGGCGGACTAGGTGCTCCGCGCACCTCAGTGAGTACTACTTCTTTTAATTGGAAATCAGCTGACCCTAAATTGAAATCCAGACGGGTGACTGACCTCTAGCTAAGATGAAATAGTAAATGGGGGAAACCTTGTGCATTTAGTATCACAAAGAAGGTGCATTAAGAAGCGATCAACTAGTTTCTTTCGTCGGATTAATACGGTGTGAGCAGAGACGCAAGATTTGCACGAATAAGGGAATAGGAGTACCACTTTTGGCTGGCAGTGTTGTGTCCTTCTTCTGTTTTTTGATGATCTTCTTGTGGTTCGCTGGAAACAAGATATTGTGAAGGAAGGTGGAGCCTTGGACGAACCCATGACCAAGTTGTTGAGTGTGGTGCGGTGGCTATCTGTCGGCGGCGGGGAAGCAAATCCAAGGCGGCGAACGACGGCGTAGCGGGAACAACTCCAGTGCGGTGGACGGTTGCAACAATTGAGCGTTAGCGGTGAGGCGTAGGACAGTGTGGTCGAAGTGGTTCAGGCACGGTGCATGTTGGTGTCGGCGTCGTGGAGGCAGCCCTGCCTCGGCTTCAACTACTAAGTCCTTGAGGGTGTTGCGGTTGTGGTTGTGGTGGACGACGACGTCGGGGTACCATCTCCGGCGTGTTGGAGGAGGGCGATGGTGGATTGGGTGCCATGGGGTGGAGGACGAAGGAGGCTGGGTTTTCGCGGCTGGTGGAGAGGGCATTTTGGTGCCCATGGAGGATGAATGGGGTAACGAAGGGAGGGGGCTAAGGGGAACAATCTTTCAGTTTGGGAGGCGCTTGTTTGAAATTTGGGGAAGTTACAAAGTTTGCCCCCGTCTAAAATTTCAGACATATTGCGGGTCGGGGGTAGGACGACAATCTCAAGTGTCCCAAATAGTGGATGGGAGTGATTTCGGCCGAGCGCATGGGTGTTTAGGCACCCAAGGTGTATGAATGTTTTTCAGAGGTGGTTGACTGGCGTTTTGTGGAGTTACAAACCTACCACGGTTTAGACCTTTGGACATCGGGCCTATAGGCTACACGGGTCAGAGTAGGACAGGAACTTCCTACCACCAAACATTGGTATCGCACGGTTTTGGGTGACCACGGGCTTATTTGGCACTTGAATTGAACTTTCAGGATTTGTCAACTTTAAAAATCTTGACTCTTAAAAACCCTAAAACTACGATTATTTTGGAATCTAGAGGGTACATTTGAATCTACATTGTACGCAAGTATATATTAAAAAATGCAGCTTAGCTTGCATGGTTCCAGATATAATCTCCTTGGTTGCAAAAAATAGTTAGACATCCTATAAATATATAGCATGTTCAAACGCACAACAAAGATTGATGCCCCCTTACAGATGTGATTTACAAATGCCATTATCTCAAATTCAAATAGTTGAGTGCACTTCCTGAAGGAAATATGCCCTAGAGGGAATAATGAAGTTGTTATTTTATATTGCCTTATATCATGATAAGTGTTTATTGTCCATGCTAAAATTGTATTAACTGAAAACTTGATACATGTGTGGGTACATAGACAAAACACTGTGTCCCTAGTAAGCCTCTACTAGACTAGCTCGTTAATCAAAGATGGTTAAGTTTCCTAACCACAGACATGTGTTGTCATTTGATGAATGGGATCACATCATTAGGAGAATGATGTGATGGAGACGACCCATCCGTTAGCTTAGCATTTTGATCGTTCAGTTTTATTGCTATAGCTTTCTTCATGTCATATACATATTCCTTTGACTATGAGATTATGCAACCCCCAGATACCGGAGGAATACCTTGTGTGCTATCAAACGTCACAACGTAACTGGGTGATTATAAAGATGCTCTATAGGTATCTCCGAAGGTATTTGTTGGGTTGGCATAGATCGAGATTAGGATTTGTCACTCCGAGTATCGGAGAGGTATCTCTGGGCCCTCTCGGTAATGCACATCATAATAAGCCTTGCAAGCAATGTGACTAATGAGTTAGTTACGGGATGATGCATTACGAAATGAGTAAAGAGACTTGCCAGTAACGAGATTGAACTAGGTATGAAGATACCAATGATTGAATCTCGGGCAAGTAAACATACCGATGACAAAGGGAATAACGTATGTTGTCATTACGGTACGACCGATAAAGATCTTTGTAGAATATGTGGGAACCAATATGAGCATCCAAGTTCCGCTGTTGGTTATTGACCGAGAGGTGTCTCGGTCATGTCTACATAGTTCTCGAACCCGTAGGGTCCACACACTTAACGTTCGATGACGATTTTGTATTATATGAGTTATGTGACTTGATGACCGAATGTTGTTCAGAGTCCCGGATGAGATCATGGACATGACGAGGAGTCTCGAAATGGTCAAGAGGTAAATATTGATATATAGGACGATGGTATTCGGACACCAGAAGTGTTTCGGGATGCACCAGGTACTTATCGGGTCACCAGAAGGGGTTCGGGGCACCCTCGACAAAAGATATGGGCCTTATGGGCCAAAAGGGGAAACACACCAGCCACAAAGGGGCTGGTGCGCCCCCCCCCCATATGGGCTGGCCAAATTGGAGTAGAAAAGGGGAAGGAGGAAAGGAAAAAGGGAATAGGATTCCCCCTTCCCCCTCTTCCCTTCCTACTCTGAATAGGAATAGGAAAGGGGGAGGCCGAATTGGGAGGACCCCAAGTAGGATTCCTCCTACTTGGGGCGCCCCTTGGCTGCCTCTCCTCCCCTCCAACCTATATATGTGGGGGGGGGGGGCTAGAAAACACAACAAACATTGTTAGCCATGTGTGGTGCCCCCTCCATAGTTTACGCCTCCGGTCATATTCACGTAGTGCTTAGGCGGAGCCCTGCGTAGATCACTTCACCATCACCGTCACCATGCCGTCGTACCAATGGAACTCTCCCTTGACACTTTGCTAGATCAAGAGTTCGAGGGACGTCATCGAGCTGAATGTGTGCAGAACTCAGAGGTGTCGTACGTTCGGTGCTTGATCGGTCGGAACGAGAAGAAGTTCGACTACATCAACCGCGTTGTCAAACGCTTCCGCTTTCGGTCTATGAGGGTACGTAGACACACTCTTCCCCTCTCGTTGCTATGCATCTCCTAGATAGATCTTGCGTGAGCGTAGGAAATTTTTGAAATTGCATGCTACATTCCCCAACAGTGGCATCCGAGCTAGGTCTATGCGTAGATGATATGCACGAGTAGAACACAAAGAGTTGTGGGCAGTGATAGTCATACTACTTACGACCAACGTCTTATTTTGATTCGGCGGTATTGTTGGATGAAGCTGCCTGGGCCAACCTTACATGACCACGTTCATGAAACCGGTTCCACCGAAAGACATGTAACTAGTTTTGCATAAAGGTGGCTGGCGGGTGTCTGTTTCTCCAACTTTAGTTGAATCAAATTTGACTACGGCTGGTCCTTGTTGAAGGTTAAAACATCAAACTTGACGAAACACCATTGTGGTTTTGATGCGTAGGTAAGAACGGTTCTTACTAGAAGCCCATAGCAGCCACGTAAAACTTGCAAGAACAAAGTAGAGGACATCTAACTTGTTTTTGTAGGGCATGTTGTGATGTGATATGGTCAAGACATGATGTGATATACATTATTGTATGAGATGATCATGTTTTGTAAAAGTTATCGGCAACTAGTAGGAGCTTTATGGTTGTCGCTTTATTTTATGAAATGCAAATGCCATGTAATTGCTTCACTTTATCACTATGCATTAGCAATAGTTGTAGAAATAATAGTTGGTGAGACGACAACGACGCTACGATGGAGATCGAGGTGTCAAGCCAGTGACGATGGAAATCATGACGGTGCTTTGGAGATGGAGATCAAAGGCACAAGATGATGATGGCCATATCATGTCACATATTTTGATTGCATGTGATGTTTATCTTTTATGCATCTTATTTTTCTTAGTACAGCGGTAGCATTATAAGATGATCCCTCGTTAAAAATTTCAAGGTATAAGTGTTCTCCCTGAGTATGCACCGTTGCGACAGTTCGTCGTGCCGAGACACCATGTGATGATCGGGTGTGATAAGCTCTATGTTCACATACAATGGGTGCAAGACAGTTTTGCACATGCGGAATAGTCGAGTTAAACTTGACGAGCCTAGCATGTACAGACATGGCCTCGGAACACTGGGGACCGAAAGGTCGAACGTGAATCATATAGTAGATATGATCAACATAGAGATGTTCACCATTGAAAACTACTCCATCTCACGTGATGATCAGACATGGTTTAGTTGATATGGATCACGTGATCATTTAAATGACTCAAGGGATGTCTACCTAAGTGGGAGTTCTTAAGTAATATGATTAATTGAACTTAATTTATCATGAACTTAGTCCTGATAGTATTTGCATATCTATGTTGTAGATCAATAGCTTGCGATGTAGCTCCCCTTTATTTTTGATATGTTCCTAGAGAAAAATAAGTTTAAAGATGATAGTAGCAATAATACAGACTGTGTCCGTGATCTGAGAATTATCCTCATTGCTGCACAGAAGAATTATGTCCTTGATGCACCGCTAGGTGATAGACCTATTGCAGGAGCAGATGCAGACATTATGAACGTTTGACAAGCTTGGTATGATGACTACTTGATAGTTTAGTGCGCCATGCTTTACGACTTAGAACCGGGACTTCAAAAACATTTTGAACACCACGGTGTGATATGTCTCCAATGTATCTACTTTTCCTATCACTTTTCCTCTTGTTTTGTCTCTAATTTGCATGATTTGAATGAAACTAACCCCAGACTGACGTTGTTTTCAGCAGAACTACCATGGTGTTGTTTTTGTGCAGAGATAAAAGTTCTCGGAATGGAACTAAACTTTGCTAGGAATTTTTATACAATAAACAAGAATTTCTGGAGCCAAGACCTACCGGAGAGGGGCACCTGGGTGGGCACAACCCACTAGGGCGCGCCCCCTCTCCTAGCGCGCCCAGGTGGGTTGTCCCACCCGGTGGCCCCGCAGACCCTGAAACCGACGCTATAAAATCCTATTTTCCAGAAAAAAATTGGGGAGAAAGAATTATCGCGATCCACGTGATGGAGCCGCTGTCACCTCCTGTTCTTCATCGGGAGGCCAGATCTGGAGTCCATTTGGGGCTCCGAAGAGGGGGATCTTCGTTCTTTGTCATCACCAACCCTTCTCCATCTCCAATTCCATGATGCTCCCCATCGGGAGTGAGTAATTCCTTCATAGGCTCGCTGGTCGGTGAGGAGTTGGATGAGATTCATAATGTAATCGAGTTAGTTTTGTTAGGGCTTGATCCCTAGTATCCACTATGTTCTAAGATTGATGTTGCTATGAGTTTGCCATTCTTAATGCTTGTCACTTTGGGCCTGGGTGCCATGATTTCAGATCTGAACCGTTTATGTTATCACCATCATATCCATGTTCTAGATCTGATCTTGCAAGTTATAGCCACCTACTACGTGTTATGATCCGGCAACCCCAGAGTGACAATAGTCGGGACCACTCCCGGTGATGACCGTAGTTTGAGGAGTTCATGTATTCATTATGTGTTAATGCTTTGTTCCGGTTCTCTATTAAAAGGAGGCCTTAATATCCCTTAGTTTCCAATATGGACCCCGCTGCCACGGGAGGGTAGGACAAAAGATGCCATGCAAGTTCTTTCCATAAGCACGTATGACTATTTACGAAATACATGCCTACATTATATTAATGAACTAGAGCTAGTGTCGTATCGCCCTAGGTTATAACTGTCTCATGATGAATATCATCCAACAAGTCACCGATCCAATGCCTACAAATTTATCCTATATTGTTCTTGCTAAGTTACTACTGCTATCGTTACTGTTGCACTTGTTACAAAACTACTGCTATCAATGTTATCGTTACCATTGCTACTGCTACTATTATCAAAACTATCATATTACTTTGCTACTGATCACGTTGTTACAGATAATTAATCTTCAGGTGTGGTTGAATTTACAACTCAGTTGCTAATACCTTCAAATGTTCTTTGGCTCCCCTTGTGTCGAATCTATAAATTTGGGTTGAATACTCTACCCTCGAAAACTATTGCAATCCCCTATACTTGTGGGTTATCAAGACCTTTTTCTGGCGCCGTTGCCGGGGAGCATAGCTATATTTGTTGAGTCACTTGGGATTATTATCAATTTATCACTATGAAGAATCTGAAGGATGCTAAGACTAACATTTTCCCCTCAAAGACGAGGGGAGGTAAGGAACTGCCATCCAGTTCTGCTTTAGATTCACCTTCTGTTATAAGTAAACTTGCAACACCACCACATGCTATCAATTCTGATACGTCGCAAGTTATTGATGATGCTACTTCTATTATGGATAATGCTTATGATGATGCTAGTACCTTGCTTGATAATGATGATGTGCCACTTGGTGAATTTCTCGATAAACAAATTGCTAGAGTAATACAACATGATGTTGTTGAATCTGATGACGAGCTTGAAACTGAAACTCCTGAAACACCTTCTAGAACTAGCCTTCCTAGATATGAATTGCCTAAGGTACTGGAAAGTTATGTTATGAATGAGGAGACAACTAGAGATATTCTTGCTTGTAGGGATAGAGATGATCTAGAGAAATTATTATGCAAGTATAAAGAAAAATCTCGGAATGCTAGAATGAAATGTGATCCTAAGTTTGCTACTTCACCTATCTTTATTGATGATAAGGATTATGAATTCTCTATCGACCCAGAGTTAATTACTTTGGTTGAATATGATCCTTTTCATGGTTATGAAACTAAAACTGTTGTGGCACGTCTTACTAAGTTGAATGACATAGCCACCCTTTTTACTCATGATGAGAAAACTCGATATTACTTTATTCTCAAATTATTTCCGTTCTCATTAAAGGGTGATGCTAAAGCTTGGTACAATACTCTTGCTCCTGGTTGTGTGCGTAGTCCCCAGGATATGATTTATTACTTCTTTGAAAAATATTTCCATGCTCATAAGAAACAAGCTGCTTTACAGGAAATATTTAACTTTGTTCCAATTAAAGAAGAGAGTCTCCCACAAGCTTGGGGGAGGCTTTGCCAATTACTTAATGCTTTTCCTGATCATTCTCTTAAGAAAAATGAAATACTTGATATCTTCTATAATGGACTATCCGATGCTTCTAGGGATTTCCTAGATAGTTGTGCTGGTTGTGTTTTCAGGGAACGAACTATTGGAAAGCTGAAGAATTATTGAATAACATATTGAGAAATTATGATAATTGGACTCTTCCTGAACCACCGACTAAACCCACTCCGAAGAAGAGGGGTATATTATATCTCAGTCCTGAAGATATGCAAGAGGCAAAGAAATCTATAAAGGAAAAAGGTATTAAAGCTGAGGATGTTAAAAATTTACCTCCTATTAAAGAAATACATGGGCTTAATAAACCACCACTGCCTAAGGTGGTAGAGGTAATTTTTCTTATGAAGTTGAATGATAATGACAATTCTCACAATATGCTTCCTAGCCAATGCCTTTATGAGTTTGAAAACTATATTAGAAAACAAGACAACTTCAATGCAAATGTTATGAAATAATTGAAATACAATTCTGATATGATTGCTCACTTGAGTGACTTGTTATTTAGAATCTCAAATGGTGTTAGAGGTGTTGGAAAGCATGCTTCTATGGTTCAAACTCGATTAGAACAAGTTGCTAAATCACAAAGAGAGTTGCTTGATGAAATTAATAATAATATACATGACTTTGATGTTAGAGTTGCAACTAGAGGAGGTAAAATGACTCAGGAACCACTTTTTTCCTGAGGGACACCCAAAAAGAACTGAACAAGATTCACAAAGTAACAACACCATTACACCTAGTTCTTCTAAAAAGAAAAAAAGGAAAAGAAAATTGATAGGACTTTGCATGTTCCTAGTGAACCTAGAATAGAAAAACCTCCTAACAATGATAATGAAGTTCCTATCTCTGATGATGAAACTCAGTCTAGTAATGAACATTCACCTAGTGATAATGAAAAAGATAATGTTCATGTTCATGAAGACTCTCAACCTGATAATAATAAAGAACCAGACAATGATGTTGAGATAGAACCACCTGTTGATCTTGATAACCCACAACCCAAGAATAGAAGGTATGATAAAAGAGACTTTGTGACTAGAAAACATGGTAAAGAAAGAGAACCGTGGGTTCAAAAACCAATGCCTTTTCCACCTAAGTCAACTAAGAAGAATGATGATGAATAATTTGAACGCTTTGCTGAAATGCTGAGGCCAGTCTTTTTGCGTACTTGCTTGAATGATATCTTGAAAATGCCTCCTTATGCAAAGTATATGAAAGACATCATCACTAATATACCGGAAGCTGAAATCTCCACCATGCTTGCTAATTATACTTTTAAGGATGGAGTACCTAAAAAACTTGGAGATCCGGGAATACCAACTATACCTTACGCCATCAAAAAGAATTATGTGAAAACTGCTTTGTGTGATTTAGGAGCTGGTGTTAGTGTTATGCCTTTCTCTTTATATAAAAGACTTGATTTGAATAAACTCACACCTACTGAAATATCTTTACAAATGGCCGACAAATCAACTGCCATACCTATCAGTATCTATGAGGGTGTGCCCGTTGTTGTTGCTAATGTTACTATTTTGACGGACTTTGTTATACTCGAGATGCCCGAGGACGACAACATGTCGATTATCCTTGGTAGACCCTTCTTGAATACTGTAGGGGCTGTTATTGATTGCAATAAAAGCAAGGTCATTTTTCATATCAAAGGTAATGAGCATACGGTGCACTTTTGCTACCTCTTGAGCACTGTGTTGGTTTTCCCTTGAAGAGGAAAGGGTGATGCAGCAAAGTAGCGGTAAGTATTTCCCTCAGTTTTTGAGAACCAAGGTATCAATCCAGTAGGAGGCCGCGCACAAGTCCCTCGCACCTACACAAACAAATAAATCCTCGCAAACAACGCGATAAGGGGTTGTCAATCCCTACACTGTCACTTACGAGAGTGAGATCTGATAGATATGATAGGATAATATTTTTGGTATTTTTATGATAAAGAGAAATAAATGGAAAAGGAAATAACTAAGTATTGGAAGATTAATATGATGGAAGATAGACCGGGGCCATAGGTTTCACTAGTGGCTTCTCTCAAGAGCATAAGTATTTACGGTGGGTGAACAAATTACTGTTGAGCAATTGACAGAATTGAGCATAGTTATGAGAATATCTAGGTATGATCATGTATATAGGCATCACGTCCGAGACAAGTAGACCGACTCCTGCTGCATCTACTACTATTACTCCACACATCGACCGCTATCCAGCATGCATCTAGAGTATTAAGTTCAAGAGAACAGAGTAACACTTTAAGCAAGATGACATGATGTAGAGGGATAAACTCATGCAATATGATATAAACCCCATCTTGTTATCCTCGATGGCAACAATACTATACGTGCCTTGCTGCCCCTACTGTCACTGGGAAAGGACACCGCAAGATTGAACCCAAAGCTAAGCACTTCTCCCATTACAACAAAGATCAATCTAGTAGGCCAAACCAAACTGATAATTCGAAGAGACTTGCAATAACCAATCATACAAAAGAATCAGAGAAGATTTCAAATATTATTCATAGATAAACTTGATCATAAACCCACAATTCATCGGTCTCAACAAACACACCGCAAAAGAAGATTACATCGAATAGATCTCCACAAGAGAGGGGGAGAACTTTGTATTGAGATCCAAAAAGAGAGAAGAAGCCATCTAGCTAATAACTATGGACCCAAAGGTCTGAGGTAATCTACTCACACTTCATCGGAGAGGCTACGATGTTGATGTAGAAGCCCTCCATGATCGCTGCCCCCTCCGGCAGAGTGCCAGAACAGGCCCCAAGATGGGATCTCGTGGATACAGAAAGTTACAACGGTTGAATTAGGGTTTTGGCTCCGTATTTGATCATTTGGGGGTACGTACGTATATATAGGAAGAAGGAGTACGTCGGTGGAGCGACAGGGTGCCCATGAGGGTGGAGGGCGCGCCTGGGGGGGTAGGCGCGCCCCTACCTCGTGGCCTTCTCTTTTGCCCCTACCTCGTGCCTTCCTCGTTGATTGCTTGACGTAGGGTCCAAGTCCTCTGGATCATGTTCGTTCCGAAAATCACGTTCCCGAAGGTTTCATTCCGTTTGGACTCCGTTTGATATTCTTTTTCTGCGAAACCCTAAAATAGGCAAAAAAACAGCAATTCTGGGCTGGGTCTCCGGTTAATAGGTTAGTCTCAAAAATAATATAGAAGTGTATAATAAAGCCCAATAATGTCCAAAACAGAATATAATATAGCATGGAACAATCAAAAATTATAGATACGTTGGAGACGTATCAACTTTCCGAAGAAACAATTCCAAGTGAATGGTATTAATGTTATTGAAAAATCTCTGACAATCACTATTGGAAGTTTTCAAATACCTCTACCTACTGCCAAAAAGAAATATGAAATGCTTATTGTTGGGGACATTCATATCCCTATTGAGGTAAGTTAGTGATTTACAAAAGTTCTTCGGTTTCATGCTAACCGAAAGTGGTTGTTAATAAGACTTGATCAACCTTATTAATGGATCATTGTTGAGAGGTATGAAGTTGATGAATTTAGTAAGCACTATCTTCTGTCTCTACTTTTTGTTTTTTGTTTTTATTAGTTAAATAAAATAAAATGCCATGTTTTGTCTGTTTTCTGAATTTCCCGTGCAATAAAAAAGGACCCAAAAATAAAAGTTCTCAGAATGCTCTGAAAATTTAAGAATTTCTGGTGCAAATAATATTAGAGGGAGGTGCACCAGGTGGGCACAACCCACCTGGGCGCGCCAGGACCCCCAAGCACGCCCTGGTGGGTTGTGGTCCCCACGTGGGCTCCCTCACTTATCTCTTAACACCACATCATCACCTACCTCCAGAAAAATTTCCCCATAGCTCTCTCTCTCTTTCTCTCTCTCTCTCTCTCTCTCTCTCTCTCTCTCTCTCGTGTTCTTGCTCTCAAGCCCGCGGATTTCGATCTCTTTGCTCGAAGCTCCATTTCCAAAACTGTTTTGAGGGATTGTTGCTTGGTATGTGACTCGACCATTTGTCCAATTAGTTTTTGTTTTAGTGGTTTATAATTTGGGTAATTAGCTACTCTTGGTGCTGCTGTGGATGAGCTTGCATGTTAAATTCTTAGAGTTCTAAGTAGTTTGTATGCTTGATGTGGCCTCTATGGATCCCTATGAGTAGTTGGTATCATTTTTGTGAAGTTTTGTTGAGAAAATTTTGTGGACTAAAAATTCCAGAATTTTTGTTCATAGGAAAACCATGAATATCTTTAGGAAGTTTGGCTCCAAGAAGAACTCCAAGGGTGTTTTTGGGGAGTCATCTGACAGTGATCTCCATCCTCGGAGGTTGACGGAAGTACGACCATGCGAATGGACGCACACCCCGTTCATGGAAGAGGTGGGAATCCTTCAGGAGTTCACACAATATGCTACTAATGCTGGACTCACCGACTTCATCGCAGCTGAATGCGAACAGTATCATCTCCTCACAAACTCCTTTGTTCAAAGGTTTACTTTCCTTCCTAGAAATAATCCTCCTGAAGTGCGGTTTGATTTATATGTTGAACCCGTCAGATACCACTTACTGAATTTTGTAATACATGCATGATCCCTTCTGATGGGAGCTTAGCTGAGCCTAGGTCAGCAGAGTTTGAGGACTTATATCGTACCGTGACATTGGGAGATGAGAGAGGGGTGTCTGCTATCACTACCACTGGCTTGCATCTTCCTGCTATTCACTACTTTGCTATTTTCATTGCAAAATGCTTGCTTTCTAGAGAGAAGGTGGGTGCGCTCAGCTCACCAGACCTTGCTATTTTGCATCATGCATTAGAGGGCGACAACACTTATAGCTTGGGAGCTAATGTGGCACGTCGTCTCCACATTAATAAGTCCAAGGGCAAAATACATGGTGGGATTTTTGCTACTTGTTTGGCGGCTCACTTCAATGTTGAGATACGCCTTCATGATTACCCTCTGACCAAGGTTTACCTCGACCGCACAGCCATGGATCACCACCATTTTATTGCACGAGATTACCCCGACATCCCTATTCCTTATAACTTGGTTTTTAGCATTGGAACTCGTGATATTATTCCATTGCCTGCTCCTGCTTTGTTAGATACTGTTGCCAGGGGCGGATATAGGATAATGCCTGCGGACATCATCGCCTACCAGAATGATCATGCTGCTGCAGTGGAGGAGGAAGAGCCTCGGCAGTGGGATCAGTGGATGCCCGCTCCTCAGTACCCCAACTACTATCCAGGCTTCTGATTGATTACCAAGTTAGGCCAAAAGCCTAAGCTTGGGGGAGTACGTGTTTCCACCGACTTTATATTCATGTTCACTTATTCCATTTGTCGGTGTTCACACTTTTTCATTGTATCATCCATGCTTAGATTTATTTTTCTTGCTTTCTTCTTGTGTGTTTGAAAAACTTTAGAAAAACCAAAAAAATTAGTTGTTGTTAGTTTACTTTCTATGCACGCTTAGTTGTAGTATTAAAAATAAAACCCAAAAAGATCTCCTTGTTCTTCTTTTGCTTGTTGGGAGCTTTCCCGTGTAAATAGTTTTTCTCGTTTTAGCTTTTCCCTTTTATTTGCTTGTTCAAGAAAACCAAAAACTCCAAAAATATTTCAGTGTGTTTCTCTGAATTTCTTTTCTTTTTATTCGAGTTGTACCGAGGAGAAGACCATGATGAAAATGTTGAATGGCTCTCGTTTGAATAATTGTTGTTCTAATAAAGGGCCCATTTTACCTTGTCTTCTCCTGTTGAATAAAATGTTTGCAGATTCTAGCTTAGTCCATGGCACTCTTGCACTATTATTATTTTCATATCATTTGGTCGTGCAAGTGAAAGGCAATAATGATGATATTCGATGAACTGGCCGTGGCAGAGAGAAACTGGTATGAACTCGACTTGTTCTATTTGTGTAAATATGTTTAACCTAGTATCCATGATTCAGCCCATTATGATTAAACATGTTTGTAATGACAATTAAAGATTATAGTTTCTCATGCCATGCTTAAGTAGCTGGGAGTGGATAATGATTTTTCTTGGATATCAACATTGCGTTAAAATGATTGTGATGTAGTATGATGATATGGTATCCTCCTCTGAATGTTCGAGTGGCTTGACTTGGCACACATGTTTATGCATGTAGTTGAATCAAAACTAACATAGCCTCTATGATATTTATGTTCATGGTGTTCATATCCTACTCATGCTAGTGTCCAATGTTACTTATGCATAATGCATGTTTATGACCGTTGTTGCTCTCTACCTGGTCGCTTCTCAATCTAATTGCTAGCCTTCGCCTGTACTAAGTGGGAATTCTGCTTGTACATCAAGAACATTGAACCCAAAGTTATTCCAGATGAGTCCACCATACCTACCTATATGCGGTATTACCCTATCGTCCTAAGTAAATTTGCATGTGCCACCTCTAAAAACTTCTAAAAAATATATCCTTTTTGTGTGCCTGGATCGTTCATGGAACGACAGGAGGTGGCCGATATCTTCCATGCTGAGCGGGTTATTCTCAGGTCAAGTGTTTATTCACTCGCCATCGCACGAGAAAAGGGCGATAATAGGGATGCCCAATCCCAAACTGCAAACAGAAAAAGCTTACAAATAATCAAACAAAAACTCCCAATGGAGACAAAACCGTTACTTTTATCGCTTGGGAACCGCCACTAACATGCTTAGCATGGAAGATATTGATAACTGATGGTCGTGAAGTAAATGAGAAGTGTGCATGTCTCAAAATATCATTTACCTCTATTTTAAAAACTTGAGCTTTGGCGCCTCTACAAATCACTGCTTCCCTATGTGAAGGGACTATCTATTTACTTCGATGTTGTGTCATCACCTTCTAAAACAAGCGCTAGAACCTAAGAGCACTACTGTCATGACTTATGCATTGTGTGTAGCTAATGTTGGGTGCATCATGGCTGGATCTTTTCTACCATGAATTACAGTGTTTAGTCGCTGCTTGGACTTTGGAGGTGCTCTGCATTTATGTTTTGCGGTCTAAGAAAGGGCTAGCGAGATACCGCTATTGTCATATTATATCATGGTTGTTTTGACAACGTGTTTCCGTTTGAGATACCTTATTATTGCTCACTAGCTGATTATGTCATTGATATGAGTTAATATAATCTTTAAGAGTTATTGTCGGCATGGTTAGTTATAATGTTGGCTGAAAACCTGGGTGCTGTTTAAGCTTATTTATGTAAACAAGAGCAAAAGAGTTCGTAAAAGTTTTTCTTTTCCACTTTTAGTTTATCAACTGAATTGCTCGAGGACAAGTAAAGGTTTAATCTTGGGGGAGTTGATACGTCTCCAACCTATCTACTTTTCCTAACGCTTTTCCTCTTGTTTTGGACTCTAATTTGCATGATTTGAACGAAACTAACCCCAGACTGACGCTGTTTTTAGCAGAACTACCATGGTGTTGTTTTTGTGCAGAAATAAAAGTTCTCGGAATGGAACAAAACTTTGTGAGGAATTTTTATACAATAAACAAGAATTTCTGGAGCCAAGACCTACAAGAGAGGGGCACCTGGGTGGGCACAACCCACCAGGGCGCGCCCCCTCTCCTAGCGCGCCCAGGTGGGTTGTCCCCACCTGGTGGCCCCGTAGACCCTGAAACCGACGCTATAAAATCCTATTTTTTCAGAAAAAATCAGGGAGAAAGAATTATCACGATCCACGAGACGGAGCCACCGTCACCTCCTGTTCTTCATCGGGAGGCCAGATCTAGAGTTCCTTTGGGGCTCCGGAGAGGGGGGTCTTCATTCTTCGTCATCACCAACCATTCTCCATCGCCAATTCCATAATGCTCCCTCGGGAGTGAGTAATTCCTTCGTAGGCTCGCTGGTCGGTGAGGAGTTGGATGAGATTCATCATGTAATCGAGTTAGTTTTGTTAGGGCTTGATCCCTAGTATCCACTATGTTCTAAGATTGATGTTGCTATGAGTTTGCCATGTTTTCACATCTGAACCATTTATGTTATCACAATTATATCCATGTTCTAGATCTGATCTTGCAAGTTATAGTCACCTACTATGTCTTATGATCCGGCAACCCCGGAGTAACAATAGTCGGGACCACTCCCGGTGATGACTGTAATTTGAGGAGTTCATGTATTCACTATGTGTTAATGCTTTGTTCTGGTTCTCTATTAAAAGGAGGCCTTAATATCCTTTAGTTTCCAATATGGACCCCGCTGCCATGGGATGGTAGGACAAAATATGTCATGCAAGTTCTTTCCATAAGCACGTATGACTATTTACGGAACACATGCCTACATTATATTAATGAACTGGAGCTAGTGCCGTATCGCCCTAGGTTATAACTGTCTCATGATGAATATCATCCAACAAGTCACCGATCCAATGCCTACAAATTTATCCTATATTGTTCTTGCTAAGTTACTACTACTATCGTTACTGTTGCACGTGTTACAAAACTACTACTATCACTGTTACCGTTACCATTGCTACTACTACTACTATTATCAAAACTATCATATTACTTTGCTACTGATCACCTTGCTGTAGATAATTAATATCCAGGTGTAGTTGAATTGAAAACTCAGCTGCCAATACCTTCAAATATTCTTTGGCTCCCCTTGTGTTGAATCTATAAATTTGGGTTGAATACTCTACCCTGGAAAACTTTTGTGATCCCCTATACTTGTGGGTTATCACAGAGCATGTAAGATGTTACCAAAGCTGAAATTGGTATTTCAGACTCATGCCCGAGTCAAGAGGTATGAGACCTCTGACAAGTACTTTGCCTACAAGATGGAGGAGAATAGCTCAACCAGTGAGCATGTGCTCAGAATATTTCAGTACTACAATCACTTGAATCAAGTGGGAGTTAATCTTCCACATAAGATAGTGATTGACAGAGTTCTCTAGTCAATATCACAAAGTTACTAGAACTTCGTGATGAACTATAATATGCAAGGGATGATGAAAACGATTCCTGAGCTCTTCACGATGCTAAAATCGACGAAGGTAGAAATCAAGAAAGGGCATCAAGGGTTGATGGTTAACAAGACCACTAGTTTCAAGAAAAGGGGAGAAGTAAAAGAAAGGGAACTTCAAGAAAGAATGGCAAGCAAGTTGTCACCCCCATGAAGAAACCCAAAGCTAGACCTAAGCCTGAAACTGAGTGCTTCTACTGCAAAGGGAATGGTCACTAAAAGCGGAACTACCCCAAATACTTGGCGGATAAGAAGGATGTCAAAGTGAACAAAGGTATATTTGATATACATGTTATTTATGTGTACTTTACTAGTGTTCATAGTAACCTCGGGGTATTTGATACCGGTTTAGTTGCTAAGATTAGTAACTCGAAGCAAGAGTTGCAAAATGAACAGAGACTAGTTAAGGGTGAGGTGACGATGTGTGTTGGAAGTGATTCGAAGGTTGATAAGATCACCATTGCACACTCCCTCTACCTTCGAGATTAGTGTTGAACCAAAAATAAATGTTATTTGGTGTTTGTGTTGAGCATGAATATGATTATATCATGTTTATTGCAATACGGTTATTCATTTAAGTTAGAGAATAATTGTTGTTCTGTTTACATGAACAAAAGCTTCTATGGTCATACACTTAATATAAATGGTTTATTGAATATCGATCATAGTGATACACATATTCATAATATTGATGCCAAAAGATACAAAGTTGATAATGATAGTGCAACATACTTGTGGCACTGCTATTTAGGTCATATTGATGTAAAGCGTATGAAGAAACTCCATGCAGATGGGTTTTTGGAATCACTTGATTATGAATCATTTGATACTTGTGAACCATGCCTCATGGGCAAGATGACTAAAACTCCGTTCTCCGGTACAATGGAGCGAGCTAATGACTTACTGGAAATAATACATACCGATGTATGCGGTCCGATGAGTGTTGAGGCTCGCGGCGGGTATCGTTATTTTCTGACCGTCACACATGATTTAGGTAGATATGGGTATATCTACTTAATGAAACACAAGTCTGAAACTTTCAAAAAGTTCAAAGAATTTCAAAGTGAAGTGGAGAATCATTATAACAAGAAAATAAAGTTTCTATGATCTGATCGCAGAGGCGAATATTTGAGTTACGAGTTTGGCCTTCAGTTAAAACAATGTGGAATAGTTTCACAACTCACGCCACCTGGAACATGCTACCTCTTGAGCACTGCGTTGGATTTCCTTGAAGAGGAAAGGATGATGCAGCAAAGTAGCGTAAGTATTTCCCTCAGTTTTTGAGAACCAAGGTATCAATCTAGTAGGAGGCTGCACGCAAGTCCCTAGTACCTGCACAAAACAAATAACTCCTCGCAACCAACGCGATAAGGGGTTGTTAATCCCTTCACGGTCACTTACGAGAGTGAGATCTGATAGATATGATAAGATAATATTTTTGGTATTTTTGTGATAAAGATGCAAAGTAAAAAGTAAAGGAAATAACTAAGTATTGGAAGATTAATATGATGAAGATAGACCCGGGGGCCATAGGTTTCACTAGTGGCTTCTTTCAAGAGCATATATATTTTACGGTGGGTGAACGAATTACTGTTGAGCAATTGACAGAATTGAGCATAGTTATGAGAATATCTAGGTATGATCATGTATATAGGCATCACGTCCAAGACAAGTAGACCGACTCCTGCATGCATCTACTACTATTACTCTACTCATCGACCGCTATCCACCATGCATCTAGAGTATTAAGTTCATGAAAACAGAGTAACGCCTTAAGCAAGATTACATGATGTAGAGGGATAAATTCATGCAATATGAAAAAAAACCCATCTTGTTATCCTCAATGGCAACAATACAATACGTGCCTTGCTGCCCCTACTGTCACTGGGAAAGGACACTGCAAGATTGAACCCAAAGCTAAGCACTTCTCCCATTGTAAGAAAGATCTATCTAGTAGGCCAAACCAAACTGATAATTCGAAGAGACTTGCAAAGATAACCAATCATACATAAAAGAATTCAGAGAAGATTCAAATATTGTTCATAGATAATCTTGATCATAAACCCACAATTCATTGGTCTCAACAAACACACCGCAAAAAGAAGATTATATCGAATATATCTCCACAAGAGAGGAGGAGAACTTTGTATTGAGATCCAAAAAGAGAGAAGAAGCCATCTAGCTAATAACTATGGACCCGAAGGTCTGAGGTAAACAACTCACACTTCATCGGAGAGGCTATGGTGTTGATGTAGAAGCTCTCCGTGATGGATGCCCCCTCCGGCGGAGCTCTGGAACAGGCCCCAAGATGGGATCTCGTGGATACAGAAGGTTACGACAGTGGAATTAGGGTTTTGGCTCCGTATCTGATCGTTTGGTCGTACGTAGGTATATATAGGAGGAAGGAGTACGTCGGTGGAGCAACAGGGGGCCCACGAGGGTGGAGGGCGTGCCTGGGGGGGGGGTAGGTGTGCCCCCTACCTCGTGGCCTCCTCCTTTGTTTCTTGACGCAGGGTCCAAGTCTCCTGGATCATGTTCGGCGAGAAAATCACGTTCCCGAAGGTTTCATTCTGTTTGGACTTTGTTTGATATTCCTTTTCTTCGAAACCCTAAAATAGGCAAAAAAAACAACAATTCTGGGCTAGGCCTCCGGTTAATAGGTTAGTCCCAAAAAAAATATAAAATTGGAAAATAAAGCCCAATAATGTCCAAAATAGTAGATAATATAGCATGGAGCAATCAAAAATTATAGATACGTTGGAGACGTATCAAGCATCCCCAAGCTTAATTCCTGCTCGTCCTCGAGTAGGTAAATGATAAAAACAGAATTTTTGATGCGGAGTGCTACTTGGCATAATTTCAATGTAATTCTTCTTAATTGTGGCACGAATATTCAGATCCGAAAGATTCAAGATAAAAAGTTCATATTGACATAAAAATAATAATACTTCAAGCATACTAACTAAGCAATTATGTCTTCTCAAAATAACATGGCCAAAGAATTTCATGCCTACAAAATCATATAGTTTAGTCATGCTCCATTTTCGTCACATAAGAATGCTCTCATCATGCACAACCTCGATGACAAGCCAAGCAACTGTTTCATACTTTAGTAATATCAAACCTATAAACTTTCACGCAATATATGAGCGCGAGCCATGGACATAGCACTGTGGGGGGAATAGAATATGATGTTGGGGGGTATGTGGAGAAGACAAAAAGGGAGAAAGTCTCACATCAACGAGGCTGATCAATGGGCTATGGAGATGCCCATCGATTGATGTTAATGCAAGGAGTAGGGATTGCCATGCAACGGATGCACTAGAGCTATAAATGTATGAAAGCTCAACAAAAGAAACTAAGTGGGTGTGCATCCAACTTGCTTGCTCACGAAGACCTAGGGCACTTGAGGAGGCCCATTGTTGGAATATACAAGCCAAGTTCTATAATGAACATTCCCACTAGTATATGAAAGTGACAAAACAAAAGACTCTCTATCATGAAGATTATGATGCTACTTTGAAGCACAAGTGTGGCAAAGGATAGTAGCATTGTCCCTTCTCTCTTTTTCTCTGTTTTTTTGGGCCTTCTGTTTTTTATGGCCTTTATTTTATTTTTTTATATTCCTCACTTGGGACAATGCTCTAGAAAATGATGATCATCACACTTCTATTTATTTACAACTCAATGATTACAACACAATACTAGAACAAAAGATGACTCTATATGAATGCCACAGCGGTGTACTGAGATATGCAATGAACCAAGAGTGACATGTATGAAAGAATTATGAACGATGGCTTTGCCACAAATACTATGTCAACTACATGATCATGCTAAGAAATATGACAATGATGAATGTGTCATGATAAAAGAATGGTGGAAAGTTGCATGGCAATATATCTCGGAATGGCTATGGAAATGCCATAATAGGTAGGTATGGTGGCTGTTTTGAGGAAGATATAAGGAGGTTTATGTGTGAAAGAGCGTATCATATCACGGGGTTTGGATGCACCGGCGAAGTTTGCACCAACTCTCAATGTGAGAAAGGGCAATGCACGGTACCGAAGAGGCTAGCAATGATGGAAGGGTGAGAGTGCGTATAATCCATGGACTCAACATTAGTCATACTCACATACTTATTGCAAAAAGCTACAAGTCATCAAAAACCTCGGCACTACGCGCATGCTCCTAGGGGGATAGATTGGTAGGAAAAGACCATCGCTCGTCCCCGACCGCCACTCATAAGGAGGACAATCAAATAACACCTCATGTTTAGAATTTGTTACATAACGTTTACCATACGTGCATGCTACGGGATTTGAAAACTTCAACACAAGCATTTTTCAATTTCACAACTAATCAACTAGCATGACTTTGATATTATTACCTCCATATCTCAAAACAATCATCAAGCATCAAACTTCTCTTAGTATTCAAAACACTCATAAGAAAATTTTACTAATCTTGAATACCTAGCATATTAGGATTTTAAGCAAATTAACATGCTATTTAAGACTCTCAAAATAATCTAAGTGAAGCATGAGAGATCAATAGTTTCTATAAAACAAATCCACCACCGTGCTCTAAAAGATATAAGTGAAGTACTAGAGCAAAACTATATAACTCAAAAGATATAAGCGAAGCACATAGAGTATTCTAACAAATTCCAAATCATGTATGGCTCTCTCAAAAGGTGTGTACAGCAAGGATGATTGTGGTAAACTAACAAATAAAGACTCAAATCATACAAGACGCTCCAAGCAAAACACATATCATGTGGCAAATAAAAATATAGCTCCAAGTATAGTTACCGATAGAAGTAGACGAAAGAGGGGATGCCTTCCGGGGCATCCCCAAGATTTGGCTTTTAGGTGTCCTTAGATTATATTGGGGGTGCCATGGTAATACCCAAGATTAGGCTCTTGCCACTCCTTGTTCCATAATCCATCAAATCTTTACCCAAAACTTGAAAACTTCACAACACAAAACTCAAAGTAGAAAATCTCGTGAGCTCCGTTAGGGAAAGAAAACAAAAGACCACTTCAAGGTACTGTAATGAACTCATTATTTGTTTATATTAGTGTTAAACCTACTGTATTCCAACTTATCTATGGTTTATAAACTATTTTACTAGCCATAGATTCATCAAGATAAGAAACAACACACGAAAAACAGAATCTATCAAAAACAGAACAGTCTGTAGTAATATGTAGCTAGCGCAACATCTGGAACCCCAAAAATTCTAAAATAAATTGCTGGACGCGAGGAATTTATCTATTAATCATCTTCAAAAAGAATTAACTAAATGTCACTTTTCAAATAAAAATGGCAGCAGTTCTCGTGAGCGCTAAAGTTTCTGTTTTTTACAGCAAGTGTAACAAGACTTTCCCCAAGTCTTCCCAACGGTTCTAATTGGCACAAACACTAATTAAACACAAAAAACAAAACCAAAACAGAGGATAGATAAATTATTTATTACTAAACAGGATCAAAAAGTGAGGAATAAAAATAAAATTGGGTTGCCTCCCAACAAGCGCTATCGTTTAACGCCCTAGCTAGGCATAACAAGCAAGGATAGATCTAGGTATTGCCATCTTTGGTAGGCAATCCATAAGTGGCTCTCATAATAGATTCATAAGGTAATTTAATTTTCTTTCTAGGAAAGTGTTCCATGACTTTCCTTGATGGAAATTGGAATCTAATATTTCCTTCCTTCATATCAATAATTGCACCAATCGTTCTAAGGAAAGGTCTACCAAGAATAATAGGACATGAAGGATTGCAATCTATGTCAAGAACAATAAAATCTATGGGCACATAATTCCTATTTGCAACAATAAGAACATCATTAATTCTTCCCATAGTTTTCTTAATAGTGGAATCCGCAAGGTGCAAGTTTAGAGAGCAATCATCAAAATCACGGAAACCTAACAAATCACACAAAGTCTTTGGAATCATGGAAACACTAGCACCCAAATCACATAAAGCATAGCATTCATGATCTTTAATTTTAATTTTAATAGTTGGTTCCCACTCATCATAAAGTTTTCTAGGGATAGAAACTTCCAATTCAAGTTTTTCTTCATAAGATTGCATAAAGGCATCAACGATATGTTTAGTAAACGCTTTATTTTGACTATAAGCGTGAGGAGAATTTAGCACGGATTGCAACAAGGAAATACAATCAATAAAAGAGCAATTTTCATAGTTAAATTCCTTGAAATCCATAATAGTGGGTTTAGCAACATCTTGGGTTTTAATTTCTTCCATCCCACTTTTATCAATTTTAGCATCAAGATCAAAAAATTCTGAATTCTTGGAACGCCTTCTAGGTAAAGGTGGACCATATTCAGTCCCATTATTATCAAGATTCATATGGCAAAACAAAGATTTAATAGGGGACACATCAATAACTTTTAGATCTTCATCTTTATTTTCATAGGAACTAGAAGAACACGCTCTTATAAAGGCATCTTTCTTAGCACGCATCCTAGCGGTTCTTTCTTTGCACTCATCAATGGAAATTCTCATGGCTTTGAGAGACTCGTTGATATCATGCTTAGGAGGAATAGATCTAAGTTTCAAATAATCAACATCAAGAGAAATTCTATCAATGTTCCTAGCCAACTCATCAATCTTAAGCAATTTTTCTTCAATCAAAGCATTAAAATTCTTTTGCGAAGTAATAAATTCTTTAATATTAGATTCAAAATCAGAGGGCATCTTATTATAATTACCATAAGAATTGTTGTAGGAATTACCATAATTATTAGAGGGATTACTAGGATAAGGCCTAGGTTTGAAATTTCCTCTATATGCGTTGTTACCAAAATTGTTCCTACCAAAAAAATTCACATCCATAGATTCATTATTATTCTCAATCAAAGTAGACAAGGGAATATCATTAGGATCATAAGAAACACTCTTACTAGCAAATAATTTCATAAGTTCATCCATCTTTCCACTCAAAACATTAATTTCTTCTATCGCATGCACCTTTTTATTAGTAGATCTTTCAGTATGCCATTGAGAATAATTAACCATAATATCATCTAGGAGTTTAGTAGCTTCTCCTAAAGTGGTTTCCATAAAAGTGCCTCCCGCGGCTGAATCTAAAAGATTTCTAGAAGCAAAATTCAATCCAGCATAAAAATTTTGTATAATCATCCACACATTTAAACCATGAGTAGGGCAATTACATATCATTAGTTTCATTCTCTCCCAAGCTTATGCAACATGTTCATGATCAAGTTGCTTAAAATTCATAATATCGTTTCTAAGGGAGATGATCTTAGCGGGAGGAAAATACTTAGAGATAAAATCATCTTTGCATTTGTTCCATGAATCAATACTATTTTTAGGCAATGAAGAAAACCAAGCTTTAGCACAATCTCTAAGCAAAAAAGGAAATAGCTTCAATTTAACAATATCATTATCCACATCTTTCTTATTTTGCATGTCACACAAATCAACGAAGCTATTTAGATGGGTAGCGGCATCTTCACTAGGAAGGCCGGAAAACGGATCTTTCATAACAAGATTCAGCAAAGCAGTATTAATTTCACAAGATTCAACATCGGTAAGAGGAGCAATCGGAGTGCTAATAAAATCATTGTTGTTGGTATTGGTGAAGTCACACAATTTAGTGTTATCTTGAGCCATCGTGACAATCAAGAAAACTAACACACAAGCAAACAAAAAGCAAGCGGGCAAAAAGAGGCAAATAGAGAAAGAGAGGGAGGATAGAGAGAGAGGGCGAATAAAATGGCAAGGGTGAAGTGGGGGAGAGGAAAACGAGAGGCAAATGGCAAATAATGTAATGCGGGAGATAAGGGTATGTGATGGGTACTTGGTATGTTGACTTTTGCGTAGAACTCCCCAGCAACGGCGCCAGAAATGGCTCGTTGTCGGGAGTCAAATCTTGACTTGCGCGAACCTCCCCGGCAACGGCGCCAGAAATCCTTCTTGCTACCTCTTGAGCACTGCGTTGGTTTTCCCCGAAGAGGAAGGGATGATGCAGCACAGTAGCGTAAGTATTTCCCTTAGTTTTAAGAACCAAGGTATCAATCCAGTAGGAGGCTACACACCAGTCCCTCGCACCTGCACAAAACAAATAAATCCTCGCAACCAACACGATAAGGGGTTGTCAATCCCTACACGGCCACTTACGAGAGTGAGATCTGATAGATATGATAAGATAATATTTTTGGTATTTTTATGATAAAGATGCAAAGTAAATTAAAAGCAAAGGAAATAACTAAGTAGTAGGAGATTAATATGATGAAGATAGACCCGGGGCCATAGGTTTCACTAGTGGCTTCTCTCGAGAGCATAAGTATTCTATGGTGGGTGAACAAATTACTGTTGAGCAATTGACAGAATTGAGCATAGTTATGAGAATATCTAGGCATCACGTCCGAGACAAGTAGACCGACTCCTGCATGCATCTACTACTATTACTCCACTCATCGACCGCTATCCAGCATGCATCTAGAGTATTAAGTTAATGAAAACAGAGTCACGCCTTAAGCAAGATGACATGATGTAGAGGGATAAACTCATGCAATGTGATGAAAACCCCATCATGTTATCCTCGATGGCAACAATACAATACGTGCCTTGCTGCCCCTACTGTCACTGGGAAAGGACACCACAAGATTGAACCCAAAGCTATGCACTTCTCCCATTGCAAGAAAGATCAATCTAGTAGGCCAAACCAAACTGATAATTCGAAGAGACTTGCAAAGATAACCAATCATACATAAAAGAATCCAGAGAAGATTCAAATATTGTTCATAGATAGACTTGATCATAAACCCACAATTCGTCGGTCTCAAGAAACACACTGCAAAAAGAAGATTACATCGAATAGATCTCCACAAGAGAGGGGGAGAACATTGTATTGATATCCAAAAAGAGAGAAGAAGCCATCTAGCTACTAACTATGGACCCGTAGGTCTAAGGTGAACTACTCACACTTCATCGGAGGGGCTATGGTGTTGATGTAGAAGCCCTCCGTGATCGATGCCCCCTCCGGCGGAGCTCTGGAACATGCCCCAAGATGGGATCTCATGGATACAGAAAGTTACGGCGGTGGAATTAGGGTTTTGGCTCCTTATCTGATCGTTTTGGCTCCTCTTTTGTGTCTTGACGTAGGGTCCAAGTCTCCTGGGTCTTGTTCGTTGAGAAAATCACGTTCTCGAAGGTTTCATTCCGTTTGGACTCCGTTTGATATTCCTTTTCTTCGAAACCCTAAAACAGGCAAAAAACAACAATTCTGGGCTGGGCCTCCGGTTAATAGGTTAGTCCCAAAAATAATATAAAAGTGGATAATAAAGCCCAATAATGTCCAAAACAGTAGATAATATAGCATGGAGCAATCAAAAATTATAGATACGTTGGAGACGTATGATTCACCTGGAGTAGAGTATATGGCTAGTCGATGGTGCGACCAGATACCCCTAACCATTGGTAGCCATGTTTTTCCGTCCGACCTAATAATCTTGGAGTCACAAGGATTGGATGTGATATTAGGCATGGACTGGATGTCAAAGTATGGAGGAAGCATTGACTGTGTTAGTAAGTCAATTTGTCTCACCACCCCTGAGGGAAAAAGGATCAAGTATGT
>NC_053025.1:362026542-362053938 GCF_003073215.2 Triticum urartu | reverse complement strand
CTAGAGCCATAGGTTCAAGACTTGCAACCATGCTTGGCCACGCTTGCACAAAATGGGTGGGATGAAAACTAAAATTGTTTTGAACCTCTAAACTTGCCTCTTTTGGGGTAACGTTTTGTGAAAACTTTTGGAAAACAAAACTATATACTATTTTACTTCTATTCCCTGGGCGGAATGGTATTGACGGGAGCGTCTACAAGTGATTGCGCCCATCGGGGTCTTGCAGTGAATGCGCCCGACTGGGGTCTTGCATACAAGTTTTTGGTGGGGATTGCCGTCCAGGGGACTGAGATCTTCCAAGTACAGTTTGATGTAGCTTCCAGTATAGCCGCATGCTACTATGGGCTCTGGCTTAGCTTAGTACTAACGGGAAACCCTACCCCAGGACCGCCGTCGGAGAGAGGCCTTCGTGCCGAAGTTGCGGGCGGCTTGGTGGTATAGGGGGCTGTTACGGAAAGGCTTCGTCACAACCTCCTCCTAGTCGTACACCCAAGTGTGTATCGATAAACGGGGTTGGTTGTGTCATGTGGGGAACGTGTACGACCTCTGCAGAGGGTTAAACCTAATTGATTAGCCGTGCCCCCGATTACGGACAAATTTGAGCAACTGAAGACTGGACTGAAGAAGAATCTCCCCTCTCTTTTCTAAAACTCTGATATATGGGAATAGGCTGAGGATTGAGCACAGGGAATGTGTTTCACTTTAAACCTATGTGTGATTTAAACTATTTTGGAGAATGAGCACTGGTGCGTATATCCAAGTGTCTCACTCCTATTTATTTATTTTTACTAAAAACTATTTCTATTTCAAAAGAAGTTTATAAAATTTAGTATAGGAGAAAAAATTGGCTTTATGCAAATAAAATCTCCACCAATACTTACCCTACATATATATCTTGTTAAACTTTTCTTTGCAACTTGCGACTACATTCCACGTACTCACCTGCACCTGTCATGTGTAGATCTCTACAGATTAAGAGACATTAGGTTACTGTCTACACTCAACGAGCCCAGTGGCGTTGATGGAGCCTTGAATTAGCGACTATGTATAATTCCGCTGTATTATGTGCCAGCATTGAGCTGTGCCAATGGTATGTATTTTTTTATTCTGGATGTATCGTTGTAGTTACATGATGTATGTGTTACTGATATTCATTCTTGTTACTATGTGTGCTAACTATGATCCAGGGATAGCACAGTAAGCACAGAGACTTGGATTTTGCCAAATCCGGGTCGTTACAAAATGGTATCAGAGCATACGTTGACTGTAGTGCGTGACCCTAGAAAATGGCTTAGAAACAAGATGACCTTGATCGGAATAACTTATATTTTCCATAGTATTAATAGCATTCTCATACCCTCTTCTTTTCTTTACTAAGTTCTCATCTGCTTTCAAAAAACTTAGATGACCAACCTTCTAGACTCCAGTGACTTTGACAATGATATGTCGCATGGATTTTCAAAGACTAAAGGTTTAATTCATGGAAATGATGCTATTATAAGGCGTCTCCAATACTGAAGTTTGCATCCAAGAGGTTGAAGAAGAACCGAAGACACTCAAGACTAAGATTGCTATGAAGAAGCTGAAGTTTACACCTGTCATAATATATCCCACATAATTCTAATAATATCCAAGCTCACCATGAGAGTTGTGAAATAAATGAAAGAGTGCGACTAGTGTACCCAACCATGCCAACTTATGTTGAGGAGGTGCCATAGGAATTGTTTGTGTGAAATCTATGAGTGATTTTGGAGTTTTCTTGGAGTTCTTCATCCCTGATTTGATTTTGGTTGTCATTTGAATTGGGTGATTAAAATTTTTATGTTATTTACGAACTCCGTAGGTATGTATTATTTATTCAACCTTGAGAGATGTGAGTTACGGAAGATGTAATGGAATACCTTCATAAGGGAGTACCTTCAAGCATAGAAGACTTTCAAGAACCAAAGAAATGAAGACTTGATGACGAAACCATAGAAACGAGCCTATTATAAACGTTATAAATAAATGTTGTTTGATGATTGTTGTGTTGGTATCTATCTCTCCTTTTATCTAAAGACCTACCTCATCTCTCCAAACCTCTTAAACCCCATCGATGGATGGAATTATTTTGATAGGCCAAGTAACACCTTCAGAAGCAGAAGAATGGATTCATAATATAGAAAGAAAGACGCCAAGGTAAAACCAAAGAAGAAGGTCAAATATGCTTCACATATTTCATTCGAGAGGTTGATACTTGGCTGGAGATGTGTATAGCCATCAATGAATTCCAAAGGCAATGATATGGGAACAATTCAAGAATCTCTATTTCAATCTCGTCTTGACAGACGGCATCCTAAGAAAACAAGTGAAGATTCAAGGAAAATTCCGTTATGTACGGATGCAAGTTTAACACAACCTGTGTAGGATTAACGCCACCCAAAGACATTTTATTAGATTTGCAGGGAAGACCTCTTTAAGAGGAGTGAGGAAGACCGAGTATTAGAACACGCGGTTCACCTGTCTACATATGAAGTAATGATTTGAGTACGGGATGGATTGGCCCCCATACCGGAGACTCTCATTTTATACTTTCCTATGTGTGATTGGTAAACCGGAGAGACTTCAACCCTAAGAAGAGTGTCGTTGCGCAAGCCTAAAACCATAGAATGGTAAGACGTATTACGCTTATAGATAGGCTCAAATGCCTAACGTAGATGGTATGGTAAGGAAGGAACATGAAGGAGTTCTATCAGAAGCTTTCGACCACCATGAGAGTCTCGGTAGTAGTTTTGGTGTCTATGGATTATGAGAAAGACTTTTTCTTTTGAGGAAAGCCCAGTTCTAGACCACATAAACTCGAGGAAGAACCATCATGGAATTAAGAAATTATGGAACCCCCACAAGTTTGTTTTTGAGGGTGGTAGTTTCCGAACACCCTGGAATGATAATTGGGTCATACGACAGATCGGTGAGGACTCAAGAATGGTGCCAAGAGTCTCAGACACAGGAATGTTAACTAGAAGGCAAGACTTATATATAAGAGAAGATGTTCCCTCAGGACAAGTAGCGAAAAGGATAAACCACAAACCTGCAGCTGCTATGACCAAACCCCAGGGAAGTAACCCAAGGAACCCAAACCCTAACCTATTTCTTGCTAGCCCCTGCAAATCTCGAGGACGAGATTTCTTTTAAGGGTGGTAGTTTGTAACATCCGAAATTTTTCCAAATTTTGGAATGTTAATAATAAGATATTATTGAGTGAATTGCTATGATTTTCATGGGAAATTAAAACCTTTTGATTCTTGTTTCAAATATTTCACCCAATTGCTTTTCTTTTGGACACCTACGAAATATTTTGAAACAGCAAATAAAAATGGAGTGAGAATAAAATGACTTTCTCAAATGTGGTGGATAAAAAAATCATTTGAAGTTCATTGAATTTTGGAGTTCCATTAGAAACTGAATCTCATTTGAAATTTTAATGCCATTTAAATATTTCCAACAAATTTAATGAGAGGAGATAATGTGACTTCTCCAAAATATATTTGGAAATATTTAGTACTGCATAATATCATTTCGCGAATTTGCAGAACTCTAAACTGAATTTTTGATTATTTCAATTATGTCCATAAAGTGTGAAGGGTAGTTTGTGAACAAACTTAATTTTATTAAATTCGGAGACTAATTTTCTTGGACTCTAAATAATGTTGGCACTAATGTAAACATTTTTATTATTTGTTTTAAGTAACTTTTTGTGCACATACTTATGTACGTAATTATATTTCAATCCTAATTCCTAAACTATCTAGCTTGACCCAGTATATTTCTCTCTCAAAATCTCGGACAAGCGCGAGACAACAGCAGTACAGCTCACCTTGTTTTTGTATTTTTTTCTTTCCTTGCCTTTTTCCTTTGGGCCAATTTCTTCCACAAAGGCCCATACGCGCACGCTTCTTCTTCCTCCTTGTTCATGTTCACAGGAACACGAACAGAGGCTACATCCATGGCGCCTCCACCTCTTCCTTCCCTCCTCTTCCTCTCCCAACCCACTAACCTCCAGAACCGGTTCCCCTCTCCTCCCTCGACCCCTCCCCTCCATTAGTGCGCCCTAATCCCCCCTAATGGCCATTAGAACCATAGGTAACTGCTGCCATTAACGCCCTTAAATCCGACGATGCCCCGCTCTTCTCTGGCTCCCCCTGACCCTCTATAAAAGCCCAAGGAGTCTCCCAGGTTCTCCTTGTCCGAAGCCCTCTTCTTTCGGGAGCTATCTCCCTCCCCATCCCGATCAATTGCTCGTCGGAGTTCAGCAGCTCCGGCGGCCGCTCCACGCCGCCACGGGACTAGACCGAGCCCGGGACATTGCCCAACGGACTTCCCTCATCGACATCTTCGCCGTCCTCCTTCTACTTGATGTCAGGGAGTTTCTTCCACAACTCCGGCAACCTTATTCCCCAACTCCGGCGACCAACTCCGGTGAGCTCTCTCTAAATCCCGTAATTCTTTCTTTTCAGAAAATATCAAACTTCGGAAATTCATATCTCCCAAATTGTATGTCCGATTTTGACAAATAAGATATCCCCGGATTCATTGAAACATGTACATTTTTATGAAATTATAAAATCTCACTTTTGGGCAAATTAAAATTTAGTTTTGATTTAAATGTTAAGATGAGTATTTTTACTATATCTTTTATTCTGTAATTCATATAAAAATGTTTTATATGTAAAAGTTGGACCTTAGGACCTGACCTTTCCGTTAGAACTCATTGCATGAATTTTCAGCAATGTTTAGTTGAAGTTTTAACATCAACATCTTAGTTTGACCTTCTTTGATGATCGTTTAATAACTTTGTCAAATTAGAATTTGACTATAGGTTAAATCTCTTAGATGAATCCCTAGAAACCCTCTCTGGTCATTTGAAACCACCACAAAATTTGGAATTACAAGATTAAGAATTTAATTCTCTTATCTTGAACTTATGCCATACCCATTTCCATTTAACACAAGTCAAAATATTTTGATCGAATCCATTATAGACTTTGTTGTCGTAGAACCCGGTCTCACAACCCTTCAAACCAAATCCTCACTTAGTATCAATATTAACCAATCCTAGAATATGACTGTCATATTTTCTTCATAGACTACATCTGATCCTATATCAACCATAGCCATGCCCTAGAAATTATGTGCAACCAAATAATTTGTGTTGTTATTTGGATCTTCATTTGGATTTTTTATTGTATGTTGAATGCTTGCTTGATCCATTGTTATGTGAATGTGGATATGCCGAGTGGCTTACTTGAGTTATTTATCGCGTTAGATTACGACGAGTGCGAAGGTGAATTCTACGAGGAGGTAGAACCTACTGCAAAACCGAAGGCAAGTTGCAAATTGATCATGCTCTGACCTATGTTTTCATATTATGCATAATCCTTTGTATTTTAATGCTATGCATGTTTTATAAAAGTTTTACAAAGTATTATTACTAGCTAGAGCCATAGGTTCAAGACTTGCAACCATGCTTGTCCACGCTTGCACAAAATGGGTGGGATGAAAACTAAAATTGTTTTGAACCTCTAAACTTGCCTCTTTTGGGGTAACGTTTTGTGAAAACTTTTGGAAAACAAAACTATATACTATTTTACTTCTATTCCCTGGGCGGAATGGTATTGACGGGAGCGTCTACAAGTGATTGCGCCCATCGGGGTCTTGCAGAATGCGCCCGACTGGGGTCTTGCATACAAGTTTTTGTGGGGATTGCCGTCCAGGGGACTGAGATCTTCCAAGTACAGTTTGATGTAGCTTCCAGTACAGCCGCATGCTACTATGGGCTCTGGCTTAGCTTAGTACTAACGGGAAACCCTTACCCCAGTACCGCCATCGGAGAGAGGCCTTCGTGCCGAAGTTGCGGGCGGCTTGGTGGTATAGGGGGCTGTTACGGAAAGGCTTCGTCACAACCTCCTCCTAGTCGTACACCCAAGTGTGTATCGATAAACAGGGGGGTTGTGTCATGTGGGGAAATGTGTACGACCTCTGCAGAGGGTTAAACCTAATCGATTAGCTATGCTCCCGGTTACGGCCAAATTTGAGCAACTGAAGACTGGACTGAAGAAGAATCTCCCCTCTCTTTTCTAAAACTCTGATTTAAGGGAATAGGATGAGGATTGAGCACAGGTGAATGTGTTTCACTTTAAACCTATGTGTGATTTAAACTATTTTGGAGAATGAGCACTGGTGCGTATATCCAAGTGTCTCACTCCTATTTATTTATTTTTACTAAAAATTATTTTCTATTTCAAAAGAAAGTTTACAAAATTTAGTATAGGAGAAAAAATTGGCTTTATGCAAATGAAATCTCCACCAATACTTACCCTGCATATATATCTTGTAACTTTTCTTTGCAACTTGCGACTGTACATTCCACATACTCACCTGCATCGTTCATGTGCAGATCTCTACAGATTAAGAGACATTAGGTTATCGTCTACACTCAACGAGCCCAGTGGCGTTGATGGAGCCCTGAATTAGCGACTACGTATAATTCCGCTGTATTATGTGCCAGCATGAGCTGTGCCAATGTATGTATTATTTTATATCTGGATGTATCATTGTAGTAACATGATGTATGTGTTACTGATATTCATTCTTGTTACTGTGTGTGCTAACTATGATCCAGGGATAGCACAGTAAGCACAGAGACTTGGATTTTGCCAAATCCGGGTCGTTACACCACTTCCTACTGTGAATGTCTCCGAGTCTGAGGCTAAAGCTGCTGAAGACATTCCGGCTGCATCAGCCAACGACACACGAGAAGAAGAACGTGTTCCTACTCCCCCATTACTAAAGAAGTTGTTCTCGAGGAGAACATGTCTGTGCCCGACCCTCCAGCTCATCAAGTGGAGGTTGAGAATCTTGAGGCTGCCACCACCAACACAAATGAAGCCAATGACGTTGTCATGGCTGAAGCAAATGTGGAGCCTGCACCAACCAATGTGCCAGAAGTCAGTGAAGCCAATGATGCTACTGCTCCTGTTCCTGCGCCTGCTGCTGGTCCTCAGTTTGACTATCACGTTGAGCACAGGCCTCAGGTACAGAAGCCAATGCCAAGGTTGCCCAGGTTTCCAGGTCCTGCATCAGCACCCGGATCCTTTAATGTCAACGGCTTCAAAGCAGACAACACCTTCTTCAATAGCGCCAAGAACCCCTACTCAAGGGAAAGGATATCTTCTGATCGGTTCTGGAGCTATCCGCAGCGAAGTTATTACTCATGCATTCTGTACAATCAAGGTCGCATTTTCCCTCATATGCGTCTTGACACTGAAGCCATAACTGGTCTGCCTTGCTTGGAAGAAGTTCTGGATTGCTTCAAAAAGTCTGGATTGTTGCCTTTCGTCACCGACCAAGAGCACTGGAACGAAGAGTTGCTGCTTCAATTCTATGCCACTCTTCACATTCGTGGCTACAACAGAGATCCGACGACTTAGGTCCTTGAGTGGATGACCGGCAATGTTCATCACGAAGCCAAAGCCTTTGATATCATTGAGCTCACTGGTCTGCCCACTCCTGGAGATCTTTATGAACTTGGTTGTCAGCTTCACAGTGCAGCTATGGAGAGCATCTTTCAGAAGCCTGAACCGAACATGAGTCAGATGATTAGCATGATGAAGCCTTTGCCTCCAGATGCTGCATATCCTAAGGAGTTCTTTGTTGAAGACCTTGAGTATCTGCCACGCACTATCTATCACATTATCAGGCGAACTCTCTGGCCCATCAAAGGACATCCTCCACATGCAAAGCTGGAAGGTGCAATGAAGACTTTGGTCTTTTATATTCTTCATGGCAAATGCTTCAATGCACAAGACTTCTTCATCCGCTAACTTGCTGCATCAGGATCTGATCTTTTTGGCTTGAAGTTTTATGCTCTATGGATAATGCGGCTGATCAAACTACACTCAGCTGTCTCATATCAGCCCTCTGCTCGCAATCATCGGATCTTTCTGCCTGACATTGATATGTCCGTTGAAGCCATCTATCCAGAGCCTGCCAAGGAGCCTCTTAGTCTTCAGAATGCTGAGCATCAAAGTTTCTCTCAAAACATTGAAGGGGTTGAAGCAGTCACTCGTGTTTATCCCCTGGCTGGTACTACACGTGCACCTCATCGTGCCCTCACTGAAGCCACTGAAAGCACTATTGCCCAACGGCCCAAGAAGCGATCTCGTGTTCTCAATGACCGAGAGCTTCTGGTTGCCCTTCATCAGAAACAGGATAGGCATCATGACTGGCTGAAGCGCCAAATGCAAAGCCTCTTGGTGGATGTCAACCGCATTCGCAATCTTGCCACCAAGAATGCCTTTGTTGCCCATGAAACCTGTCGGTGAACATGGAAAGGGCTGACGCTTATGTGTTCTGAAGATGATCTTCAAGAGGATGGCTTCTCTGAACATTTCAAGTTTGACTCCACACCCCCAAGAAGGACTGTGCTGCGACGAACTCCGCCTCTTGAAGACTCTGAGTTCTCTTCCTCCGCGGCAACTGTGAATGCCAGAGTGATCGAGGACGAAGACGATGCCACTTCACCGCTCCCTACTTTTGCACGCATCGACACTGCCCCGAGTTCGTCTGCACCGCCGAACAACACCGACGACCTTACTGCTTCACCTACTCCTCATGGGAACGAGTAGATGCTCTATGTCTTCAAACCTTTTTGGTCCTTACTGACAAAAGGGGGAGAAGCATATGAGTTTGATAGTCTTCAAGCGGGTCCATATGGGCGGTCGCTTTATGTTTTGCCTAGTGTTTACAACTCTCTTTTGATACATTTGGTTCTTTGAGTTGTAACACTTAAACTCGATGGTCGTCTGCTACTTATTTGCTATTCTGTGATGCGATGATAAATTCCGCATGTGCGATGATAAATTCCGCACTTAGATCATTTTGCAGACGTCCATTTTTCATTATGCATGTCATTATCTTCACATACTTTTCATGCATGATGAATTGTCATCATAAGTTGAAGAGGATCTCCACAAGTACAACCTGCCATGTGCATTTGCATTCCAAAAGCAAATTACTTATATGCACATCTTCAGGGGGAGCCCTTGCAACTTATGAAGACAATTCCCTATCCTTTACAATTTCACATATTATATTCCCCGTTGAAAACTTCAACTAGTTTGTCATCAATCACCAAAAAGGGGGAGATTGTAAGTGCATCTAGTGCCACCCCTAGTTGGTTTTGGAGTATTGACGACAAACCTAGTTGAGGGACTAATGTGTTTGTGAGAATTGCAGGATAACACAGGTAGAAGTCCCTCATTGATTCAGTTTTCGTACCAGAGATGACCCCTAAAAATGTATGAAGACATTGAAGTCAAAGGTGGTATGTGAAGACATTCACATTGAAGACTATGACAAGAGAAGACATCGCGTGAAGACTATGGAGCGCGAAGACTTAGCATTTCGTCATTCTGTGTTTTTCTTTGTTGAGTCATAGGAACCACCGTACTGTTAAGTGGGGTCCAAGAGAACCAGTCAGAATGACTGAAGAGATGCTTAACCAAAATCCTATGTCTTCAAGTGAAGACTATGAGAGCAAATCTTGTCAAGAGTTGGATAAGTCAGCTTTGCTTGTAGCCCAAGTAAAGTTGCCGTGTGTGTTTGAAATCTGACCGTTGGAACACGTGTCAGTTCCTTAGTGACCCAGGGTCATTTCGAACTGAAAGTGGCAGTGATCGACTAGAGGGGGGGGTGAATAGGCGATTTTTATGAAAGTCTTCAAAACATGGAAGTTTCGAAGACAAACGATAGAAATAAACCTATTACCATGCAGCGGAAGGTAGACTACGCTAGGCAAACTATAGTCAAGTATTCAATGAAGTAAAAGCGCAATGACTAATAGTAGCTAGGCAGTAAGGATCAGGTAGGAAGATATTGTAAAGCCAATCAGAACAAGTAATCACTTAGTGAAGCCAAATGGTGATGCAATCATATAATGACTTCACACGGACCAACAGTAAGTAAAGGGAAGGGAAGGATGAAACCAGTGACTCGTTGAAGACAATGATTTGTTGGACCAGTTCCAGTTGCTGTGACAACTGTACGTCTGGTTAGGGAGGCTGAGATTCAACTCAAAAGACCTCGTCTTCACCTTATTCCCCTTGAGCTAAGGACACCCAGTCCTCGCCCAATCACTCTGGTAAGTCTTCAAGGTAGACTTCCAAACCTTCACAGACTTCGTTCACCGGCGATCCACAATGACTCTTGGATGCCCAGAACGAGACGCCTAACCGGCTGGAGGATTCACAGTCCTCAAGTGTAATAAGTCTTCAGATCACATAGACAAGAAGACTTAAGTGATTCCTAACACTCTTTGGCTCTGGGTGGTTAGGGCTTTATCCTCTCAAGGAATTCTCTCTCAAAGGCTTCGAGGTGGGTTGCTCTCAAACGACAAAAGCCGTACTTTAACTCTGAGCAGCCAACCGTTTATGGTTGTAGGGGGTGGGCTATTTATAGCCACTAGGCAACCCGACCTGATTTGTCCGAAATGACCCTGGGTCACTAAGGAACTGACACGTGTTCCAATGGTCAGATTTCAAACGCACACGACAACTTTACTTGGGCTACAAGCAAAGTTGACTTGTCCAACTCTGAGCAAGATTTGCTCTCATAGTCTTCACTCGAAGACATAGGATTTTGGTTAAGCATCACTTCAGTCATTCTGACTGGTTTTCTTGGACCCCACTTAACAGTACAGTGGTTCCTATGACTCAACAAAGAAGAAAACGAACTACGAAAGATCTAAGTCTTCGCGCTCCATAGTCTTCATGCGATGTCTTCTCTTGTCATAGTCTTCAATGTGAATGTCTTCACATACCACCTTTGACTTCAATGTCTTCATACATTTTTAGGGGTCATCTCTGGTAGGAAAACCGAATCAATGAGGGACTTCTACCTGTGTTATCCTGCAATTCTCACAAACACATTAGTCCCTCAACTAGGTTTGTCGTCAATACTCCGAAACCAACTAGGGGTGGCACTAGATGCACTTACACGGACAAATCAGGTCGGGTTGCCCAGTGGCTATAAATAGCCCACCCCCTACAACCATAAACGGTTGGCTGCTCAGAGTTAAAGGACGGCTTTTGTCGTTTCAGAGCAACCCACCTCGAAGCCTTTGAGAGAGAATTCCTTGAGAGGATAAAGCCCTAACCACCCAGAGCCAAAGAGTGTTAGGCATCACTTAAGTCTTCCTGTCTGTGTGATCTGAAGACTTATTACACTTGAGGACTGTGAATCCTCTAGCCGGTTAGGCATCGCGTTCTGAGCATCCAAGAGTCATTGTGGATCGCCGGTGAACGAAGTCTGTGAAGGTTTGGAAGTCTACCTTGAAGACTTACCAGAGTGATTGGGCGAGAACTGGGTGTCCTTAGCTCAAGGGGAATAAGGTGAAGACGAGGTCTTCTGAGTTGAATCTCAGCCTCCCTAACCAGACGTACAATTGTCACCGCAACTGGAACTGGTCAAACAAATCATTGTCTTCAACGAGTCACTGGTTTCATCCTTCCCCTCCCTTTACTTACTGTTGGTCCTTGTGAAGTCATTGTACGATTGCATCACCATTTGGCTTCACTGAGTGGTTACTTGTTCTGATTGGCTTCACAATATCTTCCTACCTGATCCTTACTGCCTAGCTGCTATTAGTCATTGTGCTTTCACTTCATTGAATACTTGACTATGGTTTGCCTAGTGTAGTCCACCTTCCGCTGCATGGCAATAGGTTTATTTCTATCGTTTGTCTTCGAAACTTACATGTTTTGAAGACTTTCATAAAAATCGCCTATTCACCCCCCTCTAGTCGATCACTAGCACTTTCAGTCCTGGTCTCCGGTCGGCTCAACGGCGGTTGAGGTATGCGCGGGGTCGGGCTCTGCCGACGTAGAACATTAACCTATCTTCACATGTCCTTCCTATAGGTTGTTTGCGCGCCAAGGGGGACTCCTGAGCATCGCGACTCAGGAGCCTAACTGGTCACATAGCCCCTCACTACTTGGTCCGTCCTAGTTTCTGGTCGGCCCAACGGCGGTTGAGGTATGCGCGGCGCCGGGCTCTGCCGACGCAGAATGTAAAGCAAATAGGAAGAAAACCGCAAAATCTCAAAGCAAATATTACAATACATATTGTTTTCACAATATCAAACGCAAGTTTAACGCCTCCACGAGGCATGGTGCATGTTGCAGGAATAAAGCAGAAAAGCAGCCGCAAGTCACCCCTGGACACCGCTGGCGCCTGCAAAAGGTGCCCCCCTCCTGGGTAGCGTCGCCTTCACCTGCATCACCGGTCAAGGGCGCGAGGGCGAAGGCGTCGAACTTCTTCAGCAAGGCTTCCACTTGACCCTTCACGGCCACGGCAGCAGCCGCGCAGTGTTCGTTAGCTACAGGTTCCAGCAGCTCGTCAAGACGAGCGCTGGGGTCGCGAAGGTGCAGGTGGCTAAAGACCGCGTCAGTGCGGCTGAGGAAAGGACGCGTGGCTCAGCCTCCGCCATAGGACCGATGCCCTCCATGACTTCCTAAAGCGCCTTCACCAGGAAGGGAAGCAGCTGAGCAGGGCCATCCTCGTCGGTGGTCAGCGGCTTCTCCAAGCCCTTCTCGTAAAGTGTCTTCAGCGCCACGCGGGACCTCTCCTCGAAGGTCGAGAAGGCCGCACGGTTTTCGGCAAGGACCCTTGCCATGGCGTCAAGGTCGGCCTCCTTCACCCTCGCCTTCCGCTCCAACCCCTCCAGCCGGCTGGGCTCCGCTGCCTGCACCTTTGCCAGCTCCCCCAGCTCAGCGTCGCGGCCCTTGATGGTGTCCTCCCGGGCTTTCATCTCCTCCTCCTTCGCCTGGCGGCCATGTGCTTCTTCCGCATACCGGCCGCACATGCCCTTCAGCTCGTCCTCCAGCTCTCAGCAGCGGCCGCGGGGCGCCTCAGCATCCTTCAATGCCGCCTCACGATCGACCGCAGCTTTGGCGGCGGCCTACTTCTCCCTCTCGGAGGCCGCTGCAGCCTAGCTTAGCGACGCCGAACCCGCCGAGTCAGAGTGAAGCCAGCCAGAGACCAGCTCCAGGCGCCCGGCCACCAGGCGCAGGTTCGTGCCCTGGAGATCTTCCCGTAGCTGGGCCATCTCCGAAAGGGCATGCTCCAAGACGGTTGAGGAAGCAGAAGAACCTGGGGCCAGGGGCGCAGCAGGAGAAGGAGGCGACGTTGTCACCAGAGCCTGGGAGGTCAAGGGCTCCTGAGCCTTCGGAACCTCTCCAGCCGTGCTGGACACCGGCACCTCCTGATCCAGTGGTGCTTCGGGGGTTGACTCCTCCCGAGGGTGCTCCACCGGGCCTCGCGTGGACGACCAGGCTGGAGAAGCATGAGCACCATCCCCACCTTTGATCATGGAGAGGGGCGCGGTCGCAGGAGGCGACACAGACACAAGCGGCACCACCTCGCTCTCCCTTCTCCTCTTCACCGCAGACGCCAGCCTGGTTACGCAGTAGGGAAACAGAGTCGGAAACGAGCATCGACTACAGGAGCAAGGCGAGGCGGGGAACTTACTGGTCTACGACAACGTAGTCCACCTTCCGCTTGGTGAGCTTAAAGCCGGAGAGCGTCGCGACTCGAGGCGTGGGTGCACCAGCCCCAGAAGCTGAAGCAGGAGCAGCAATTGAACCAGAAGCGGCCCCAGCCAGCACTGGAGCAGCAGCAGAACCTCGGGGGATCAGTGCCGACCTGCTCCTCGTCGGGATCACGGCCAGTCCCTCCTTCTCCTGGGAAGCATCGGCCTCGTCATCGTCGGGGAAGGCGCGGAGGATGTCAGCCTTACTCAGGGGGAGGTCTCCCCCGTCCCTTCAGGGGTTACCTCCGAGTCTTCCTCCTCTTCTTCCTCCCCGCGGGACTCACCAGAAGACAGCTCCACCGGCGCTAGCACCGCACGGGCCCTGATGAGCACATGCGGCACCAGTCCACGCCCGTTAAAGGTCAGCTTGGAGGCCATGATCAGCGCACTGTCCTTGTGGCAGAACAAGGGGGTAAAGACATTCGGAGGATACTCTTGATCGTCCCCAACCAGGAGGCGGAGAGCTGCGGTTAGCTCCTCGTCGTACAAGGCCTCCGAGCTCAAGCGAACCTTGTCCTCTTCATCCCCGAGTTCCCACAAGGGGCGCGAGCGGGCCTGGAGCGGGGCCACGCGCAGCGCCAGGAACTCCCTCAAGAGCATGGCCCCTGTATTCCTCGCCGCTTCGCGTTGCCAGGCTTTAGGTCGGACTTCATGTGCTCCAGCACCAACGTCGCCCGCTCGTCGGTGAGCTTCGCGTAGGACCATGCCTTGTTGGCCTGGGGCTTCTCCGTCGGCAGCGCCAAGCGCGGGTGGACATGCTTGGTGCTCATCATGACCCATTTGGCCCTGAGGTTTTCGGCCTTCTTCCCGGTGTTTGAGATCGAGTTGGCCTTGCCGGTCGCGATGAAATTGGCGCACCCGGAGATATGGCCCTCGCTAGCACGGAGGAAGAAGAAGTGGCGCAGCAGGGCCACAGACAACATCACGCCCAGATACGCCTCACAATAGTAGGCGAAGATGTACAAGAGAAGGATGGAGTTGGGATGGAGATGCAGCGCCTGCAGCCCGTAGTGGTCGAGGACCTCATAGAAGAAATCGGAGAAGGGAGGAACCAACCCGGTGGCGATACTGCTCGTGAAGAAGGGGAAGAACGCGCTCCCCTCGGGCTCTGGCACGTCGGAGGCAACCTGAAGCTCTGTCTTCCCCCTTTCATTACTCTCCCCCGCCGTTAGCAAGTGCGTGGCTGCGAGGTTTTTCTCCGAGACGTTGGGCGAGTCGAGGGTAGGTTCGTACCAAGCCTTCGCCGCAGACGACACTGGCGACGAGGCGGGCTTGACCCTCCGGGGCGCCATTGGTTGCTGGTGCAGGAAAGGATAGGAGCGGATCTGAAATTTCGGAAGCGAGGAGCAAGAAAGGGGATCTGAGCAAGAAAGGGGATCTACGCCAGCCTTTTGATAGTCAGGCAGATGCCTAGGCAGCATGGGGAAGCGGAGACGCCCACGTTCAATCAACCGCCATGCGTCGACCGAGGCCGCAGCCTATTGGGGCCCGTGGCGCTCCGCACTTGACCCTTGGCTTCGCCTCGAAGCCAAGCCCAAGCACATCTTGGGCCCGGGGGCTATTGTTGGCGTTCTGGGAATGGGGGTCCCCAGACTTGCCTGCCTGCGGCCCACGGCATGGCTTTGCTAGCAGGCCTGTATGGCCCATCTTCATCAACAAGGAATCAAGACCCTCGCGAGGGGACAAGCCTTGCGAGGCGGACGACACAAGATCTCCTCGGGAGCGGCCTCACTAGGCTGGCTCGTGATGGGCGGAGAGTTCAAGGCCGGGCAAACCCCACGAGGTTCTCGTGACATAAGCCATGACTATCGAGACCAGGCAGGCGCCAGGCGGGCGCCAGCGCGCGCAGCATCCTTGTTTCCTCTTTGGTGCTAAGGGGGCAAGCGCAAGCACGGAGTACCGAGGCATCAAGCAAAGGTTTCCATATTGGTGGCGGGCGCCAGCGCGCGCAGCATCCTTGTTTCCTCTTTGGTGCTAAGGGGGCAAGCGCAAGCACGGAGTACCGAGGCATCAAGCAAAGGTTTCCATATTGGTGCTGTAACATCCCAAATTTTCAATTTGGAATGTTATACAATAGATCATCATTGCATATCATATTTTATTGCATTTGGTTGATCCTAGAAATTTCACGCAACTCAAGGACCCTCGGAGAGAGTTGGGGATTTCGTTATTTTCATATTTGAGTTTTCTCAAATTTTGAAAATAGGATCATTTGATTTTATTTATTTTATCTTCAATGATTTCTACTATAAAAATTATGAGAGTGGGAATAAAATGACTTTCCCAAAATATAGAAATATTGGGGATTTAATAAAAAAATCAAATAAGATTTTATTTTGGTTTTATTTGCTATTTTATTTGAATTTAGGAAAAATTGCACGTTTCCAAAATTTCATTTAGGGCCAAGAAAATGTCCATCCTGTTCTAAATATTTTATTTAGACGGTGAAAATTTGTTTTGGCATTTTTAGAATTTTATTTATTTTTGTAGAATTTTTTTAGTCACAGCGAAATTGTTTTAAAAAAAAGAGAGATCCCGTGCCTGACTGGGCCAAGGCCGGCCCAGCCAGCCGTCGCCGCCTCCCGCCGGGTCGGGACAGGAGTCCTGACCGCCGCCGTTGCCCGAGTCCGGGGAGGACCCGCCTCCCGAGGCCGACCCCTCCCCCAAGTCGTCGCCTTCCCCACTTTATAACCCCGCTGCCGCCCCCCTGCATCCCCACACCCGCCCCGCCTCCAGCGCCGCCGCCGCCCGCGCCACAGCCGCCTGCCGCCCCGCCGCCCCGCACCACCCGCCGGAGCCCCGCCGGAGCCTCGCCGGAGCCCCGAGCTGAGGTAGCCGCCGCTCCGGTTTTCTAAGAAAAGCCATTTCATTTTTTTGAAAACCCTAGTTTCCATTTTTTAAATAGATCGGTTTTCTCCGGTTTATTTATTTAGCGAGCGTTCGCTCGTCTGTTCGTTTTAACGAACGCGTTCATCGTTTAGTTCCTGTTAACGAACGTTCGTTCGTTACCCTGTTCGTCGTTGTCGGGACCCCGATCCTAAGTCACAGCGATCTAGCATGTAACACTTCATATCACTTTGCGGCCTCACGCACGGTATTCCCACGGGTGCCACCTTACTTGGCCCGGGACCGTTTGCGCCTTTTGGCTCACGTATATGATTGTGTCGCTAGCATCCATATGACAGAGAACCCGGGTCGACATGACTAGTCGTGAACCCAAAGTGGCACTAACTTACAGGGACATGCATACATGAATCAACCTCGAGCATGTCGGTCAACAGTGTATGAATCCAGGCTGTAGCACTGGGCTAACAGGACTCCGGGAACCCGGGCTGTAGCAGGCTAGGCAGGACTCCAGATGTCACCGCATGACATTTCCCCGAAGGGACAGACACAGGAACAAAGTGAATCACATGCCGGCCAGTCAAGTGTCCCGGAGCAGTAGTGCTGGGCTAGCAGGACTCCGGTGAACCGGGCTGTAGCGGACTACTATGGCTCATGGAAGCACAAGACTACATTTCCCCATAAGAGAGGCTACCAGGGATAAATAGCTAGGTTGTCGGATCCCACACATAGCAATACACGTTACACGTACGCATAACATGCAAGTGTGTGTTGGACAACATGGCATCACAACATAGCTCAAACTCATATAGATAAAGGCCCAGAAGAGCCACATAGCATTCAATACAAACAGGGGTCTCGTGACCCATCATTCAGAGCATACAAGCAATGGAAGCATTACATGTCTGAGTACAGACAACTACAAAAGGAAAAGACTAACAAGCCTGACTAAACACGACCCTCCCAAGGGTACAAGATCATAGCTGGGACACAAGCTACTCGTCGAAGTCACTAGTCTAACCAACTTCAAAACATAAATAAGCAAACGTGAGTACGAAGGTACTCAGCAAGTCTTACATCAGAACTATCTACATATGCAACATTATCAACAAGGGGGGTGGTGGAGTTAACAGCAGCAAGCCAGCTTTGACTCAGTGGCTAACCTATACTACGAGTATCAGAAACTTCTTTGAGGTGAGAAGACGCACACGAGTCCACATATTCACCATATCAATACTCCACTATGGATCCGTTCCCGTCTCCCTATGAGAAGGCCATCCATAGCACACGCTTATCTTGCGGATTTTAGAGTATCCACTTCAAGTTGTGTATGTACTACATAAGTCCTCCAAGTTTCCATATCCGAGGAAAACGGCTATTCGAATAGATAATGTTGACCCTGCAGGGGTGTACTTCTTCACACACGCTCTCGCCACTTATCGCCCTGTACACGTCATGTACCTTGTAAACCTTCAAGCGGAAGCCGGGCGAGGGTGTCGGCCACGACCTGACTAACCACACAAGTCTCTCGTCCAGGTTTATCGCCTATTCGAGTTCCATCCGCAAGGAGTTCCGGCCGAAGTCTCCAGTACGGCCCCAAACGGTGTGTGCAGGGTTCCCAAGCCCACCATCCGGGTGCCACTTGGTACACCATGCCATGGTGCCTAGTCTCTCCCAAGCCCATCATGTCGGACACCACCTGGTAGACAAGTAGCACTACCTACAAACGCCAGAAACTAGTTGCAACTCCTGGACAGAGATCAAGTGGATTAATAAGCCGAGAGGGGACCGGATAACCGGAACCCAATGTGTGGTAGTAACTGGACTTGGATAACATACACAGAACTCAGTGCTTAGGGACGGTTCCAATGAGACAACCCACCATGTACTCCTACATGGCCTCTCATCGCTACCTTTTACCAAAACGTGTTCACACACTTAGCCTTTATCGGTAGGACATGTTCACCACTCCGATTCATTCCCGATGAATCAGACCTGACACAACTCTAAGCATAGCTGGCATAAAGAAAACAAGCATGGATGAGTAGGCACATCAAGGCTCAAGCAACTCCTACTCATGCTAGTGGGTTTCAACTATTTACTGTGGCAATGACAGGTCATGCAGAGGAATGGGTTCAACTACCGCAACAGAAAGTAGCAGTTTGAATCGTTCTTGTCCTAATGCAGTATAAGGAGAAAGAGCGAGATATTGGGATTTATTGAAATGCTCAAGTGGGTTTGCTTGCCTGATAGAATGACGAAGGGGCACTGCTCCTTTGACAGGTACTCGAGAACACCTTCTGGAGTGGAACCTATCGAGAAGAAGTGGTGCCGGCAATCAATACACAAACAAATGCAACAAAATGATGCATGAACATGACATGTGCAAATGCTAGTGTTTGGGCTAATGCAAGATGCTACCAAGTTGGTTGAAGCCCATTTGAATCAAAGATTCAAATGCAATTCAAAATGAAGCATTTAAAATGCCCATATTATGTTTTCACTTATACAACATGTATAAGTTGGTTTTTCATGCATGTAACTGGCATAAATGGATTCCTTGCATTTTTCTGATAATTTTTCATATATAAATTATTTCATTCTGAGCTACGGTTGAATTACTATGAATTTTTTAAGTTTTGGATATTTTCTGGAAATAATAAATCATTTAAGATTTATTTAACTTCCAGAAAGGAATTATTGCGTCAGCATGACCTCACAGTGACGTCAGCAGGTCAGCGGCTCGGTCCAGGTCAAACCTGGACGGTGGGGCCCGCGTGTCAGTCACATGGATAATCCTATTTTAGTTAAACCTAAACTAGGTAATTAGCTGGGGCTGGCCCCACATGTCAATGACCCAGGGGAGGTCAAACCCTTGGTCAACAGGCCCAACACGCCGGCGGCTCGTCGCTGGCGACAGCACGCACGGCGGAGGCTCGGGTTTCGCCCTCAGGCGGCCAAAAGGATGGCGGAGGGGCTCTGCGTGGAGCTGGGCGTGCGCCGCATCCAGGGAAGCACACGAGAGGGGCCGGGGTGGATGGAGTCGACGGCACCGACGAGCGGAGCGGCGCCGGAGTTCGGACGTCGATGGAAACGGGGCTACGGAGCACCAGGGGAGGAGCCGGTGAGTGCATCGTGCTCCTAGGGGTGCGCTGAGCGCGCTAATGAGCTCGGACGTGGGTGGCAGTAGCTATGGCCACGGCGGTACCATGGACGGCGGCATCGAGCTTCGGCCGAGGTGGAAAAAACGGCTTCGACGTGGGAACGAGGGGGAGAAGAGAGGGGAAACAGGGATATGCTCACGGCAATCACGCGAAGCAGCACGGCGGGCTCGGGGGAGGCCTGGTGACGGCGAATCGACGGTGGTGGATGGCGGAGCCCGAGGTGGAAGACGATGGCGATGGCGGCGTTCCAGGGCGTCCGACGCTGTGCGTCTCAACGAGGAGGCGTAGCCCACAGCGGCGGAGCGCGTGGACACGACGGAGGGGCGAGGGGACGGCGGAGAGCGCGTCGGCGGTGAGCTACGGCGACAGCAGTGCTTCAGCTGTCGCGGGAGAGAGAGACAGAGGAGGAGACGGGGGACGAGGGAGAGTGAGAGTGGGTCGGGGAGGCTGCGTGGTATCTCCAGGGACGTCTAGAGGGATGCGGTAAGCAGGAGGTGGCCGGGCGTGCACCGGCGTGCGTCGGCCACGCGCCTCTCCTCCTCCTGGCGGGAGGTTGAGGGTGACTGGCAGGGCCAGCTGGCTGGGCCGGCTAGCTGGGCCGCACAGTGCCAGGCCTCAGGTAAGTGGCCCATGTAAGGGTTTTCCCCCTTTTGTTTTCTTTTCTATTTCTGACATTTGTTTTTGGCTTAAAATAAATACTAGCACAGAATAAAAATGTTGAGATTCCTTGTGACCAATAGTTATAATATACCAGAGGCCCTCACCAAATTCCAACATTTTTGGAGCCTTTAAAATATTTATCTTATTTTAAACAGCTCCAATTCAAATACATATGGGTTCATTCAAAAATCCAAAATGTTTAGCAAAAATGTGCATCACCTCTGGTTGTTGTTTGCAACATTTTCCAAAGACCATGAACATTTTTGAAGAGCATTTTGGGTTTATTGAAATTCCAATTTAAATTTGAACCTATTTGAATTTGCTTTGGTGCTAGGGTTTGAAACATCCCCATTTCAACTTCATTTTAAATTTAAACATGATGCACAAAGCAAGCCTAGGATCATACCAGAGCTAGGGATGTGACAACTCGCCCCACTCGGAAAAATCTCGTCCCGAGATTCAGGAGTTGGCGGAAAGAAAGCGGGGGACTCAAGTCGAAGACGATCTTCTCGCTCCCAAGTAGCTTCTCTCTCGGCATGATGAGACCACTGAACCTTGAGAAACTTGATGTTATGACGTCGAGTGACACGCTCTGCTTGATCCAGAATACGAACGGGGTACTCTCAATAAGTGAGGTTATCTTGGAGATCAAGCGTTTCATGGTCCACTCCACGGATGGGATCCGAGAAGCAACGCCTGAGTTGAGAGACGTGGAAGACATCATGAACTCGAGAAAGATGTGGGGGTAGTTCCAATTGGTAGGCAACCTCTCCTCGTTTAGCGAGAATGCGAAAAGGACCGATGTAACGAGGAGCCAACTTGCCCTTGATACCGAAACGATGGGTACCCTTCAAAGGAGTAACCCAAAGGTAAGCCTTGTCGTCAACTTCATAAGCCACTTCCTTATGATGACGGTCATACTGGCTGGGCTGTTTTCAAATTCTCACGAATGATGTGAACTTGCTCTTCTGCCTCCTAGATCATATCCGGCCCAAAGAATTGTCTTTCACCGGTTTCTGACCAGTTCAAAGGTGTTCGACATCTTCGTCCATAGAGAATCTCAAAAGGAGCTTTCTTAAGACTGGATTGATAGCTATTGTTATAAGAAAACTCGACGAAAGGAAGACACTTCTCCCAATCCATACTGAATGAGATAACACAAGCTCTAAGCATGTCTTCGAGAATTTGGTTGACCCTTTCCACCTGACCACTTGACTGAGGGTGGAAAGCGGTACTGAAAGAAAGATGGGTTCCCATGGCATTCTGGAAACTTTCCCAAAAATGAGAGGTGAAAAGACCGCCATGGTCTGAATTGATCTCTAGTGGGACACCATGGAGTGACACTATTCGGGAGATATATAAGTCAGCGAGCTGACTAGCAGTGATACTTTCTCGAACAGGTAGGAAGTGAGCCACTTTGGAGAGACGATCAATGACTACGAAGATAGCATTATTTCCTTTCTTGGTCCTGGGAAAGCCGGTGATGAAGTCCATACCAACTTTGTCCCATTTCCACTCGGGAATAGCTAAAGGTTGAAGGGTGCCAGCAGGTCTTTGATGCTCTGCCTTAACACGACGACAAACATCACAGTTGGCAATATACTGAGCGATTTCTCTCTTCATCCTAGTCTACCAGAACCTCTGGCGTAGGTCCTGATACATCTTTGTACTACCGGGATGAATCATGAGAGGGGATTCATGGGCCTCCTTAAGGATCAGTTGTTGCATCTGTTGACATTTGGGAACCACCAAACGGTTTCCAAAGTAAACAACACCTCGTTCATCCATAGAGAAACAGTCGGCAACTCCCTTGGAAATATTTTTCTTGATCCGGGAGATTCTCGTATCATGCTTCTGAGCCTCTATGATCTGATCCGTAAGGGTAGGTTTCGCCACCAAGGTAGACAGGGAACCATGAGGAGCTATGTGAAGGTTAAGCTTACAGAATTCCTCATGGAGGGGTGGTTGACATTGTTGCAACATGAGGTTGTTGCAATAGGATTTACGACTTAGAGCATCAGCCATGACATTGGCTTTGCCTGCAGTGTAGGTGATTCCTAAGTCGTAATCCGAGATCAACTCCAACCAACGTCTCTGTCTGAGATTCAGATCCGGTTGGGTGAAGATATACTCGAGACTCTGATGGTCAGTGTAGATTTCGCAACGGTTACCAAGAAGGTAATGTCGCCAAGTCTTAAGTGCATAGACTACGGCTGCAAGCTCTAGATCATGTGTAGGATAATTTTCCTCATGGGGATGCAACTGTCGAGATGCATAGGCAATCACATGACGATCCTGCATAAGAATGCAACCTAGTCCTTGACGCGAAGCGTTGCAATAGATAACAAAGTCTTTAGTGAAATCCGGTGGCACAAGTATGGGCGCAGAAGTCAGGCGTCTTTTCAGTTCCTGAAAACTGTGCTTACACTGTGGGGTCCACTCAAACCTTTTATCTTTCTTGAGAAGTTCCGTGAGGGGTTTGGCCACTTTGGAGAAGTTTTCAACAAAGCGGCGACAATAACTGGCTAGACCAAGGAAACTCCTAACTTGTTTGACCGTTTCGGGTGGAGTCCAATCGAGAACGGCTTTAACTCTCTCGGGATTGACAGCAATGCCCTTACCAGAGATCACATGGCCCAAATAGGTCACTTCTGGCAACTAAAATTCACACTTGGAGAACTTGGCATAAAGGCGGTGCTCTCTAAGTTTTTCTAACACAAGTCTAAGATGTTCGGCATGCTCTTCCTCGTTCTTCGAGTAAATAAGAATATCATCGAGATAAACCACGACGAACTTATCTAAGTACTCCATAAAGATCGAGTTCATCAAGCGGGAGAAAGTAGCTGGAGCATTGGTTAGACCGAAAGACATCACAGTGTACTCGTATTGACCATAACGAGTGACAAAGGCCGTTTTGGGGATGTCCCCATTTCTGATTTTGATTTGGTGGTAGCCTAACCTCAAATCCATCTTGGAAAAGACTGAGGATCGAGCGAGCTGATCATACAAGTCGTTGATCCTGGGGAGCGGATACTTGTTCTTTATCGTGACCACATTAACGGGACGATAATCTACAACCATCCGATCCATACCATCCTTCTTCTTGACGAAGAGGACAGGACAAGCCCAAGGAGAAGAACTGGTACGGATGAAGCCCTTTTGCAAGGACTCATCAAGCTGTTTCTTAAGCTCGGCTAACTCCAAAGGTGCCATCTTGTATGGTCTCCTAGAGATTGGAACAGTTCCTGGGATAAGTTCTATGACAAACTCTACATCTCTGTCAGGTGGAACACCTGGCAGTTCTTCTGGAAAGACATCCTGGAAGTCACGGACTACCGGAATATCTTCAAGGTCTGGAAGAGGGCTGGCATTAAGAGAATAGAGTTGACGCCTTGCAACTCTAGTAGAGACAGTGACTATTTTGCCAGATGGATGTGTAAGTTGAACAGATCTGGTGTAACAATCGATCTTGGCATGATGAGATGTCATCCAGTCCATGCCCAAGATGATGTTAATATCTGAAGACTTGAGAGATATCAAAGAAGCAAGGAATACCAGTCTGTCAACAAGGATTTCATTACCATGGCTTACCTTGGAGGTTTGCCACTTGGAACCAGGAGTCTGGATTATTAGTGGAGTTGGCATATCACAAAATGACATGTCGTGCAACCGAGCATAACCTTCAGATATGAAGGAGTGGGATGCTCCAGTATCGAACAGAACTGAAGCTGGGTGACAATTGACAAGAAGCGTTCCCAATACGATGTCGGGATCATCTTGAGCTTCTATAGCCGAGATGTGGTGCACACATGCTCGTTCAGTGGTGGCTGGCTTGGTACCGATCATCTTGCCTGATGGCTTTTCACGGCCAACAGACCTCTCAGGCTGGGGTAGAGTATAACTGGACTGAGGGCAGTCACGTGCATAGTGTCCTGGTTCTCCGCAGGTGAAGCAAGTTCCTGAGGCAGGACGTGGACCTACATTGGCAAGTGGTCCACTAATAGGCCTGGGTGGAGCACGTTGCTGAGCTGGGTGAGGCACCACATCGGATGGCCTTGGTGCATATCCAGGTGGAAGAGCCGAGTTCGGAATCCAAATCCGTCGCTTCTGAGAGCCAGAGCGGGAGGAAGAACCCAGATCACGGTTGTGCTTACGAGACTCCTCGTAAGTGAGCTGAGCTGTCTCCGCGTTAATGGCCTTGTTCACAAGAGCCTGAAAAGTATCACAATGATGCAGGTGGAGATCACGACGCAACTTAGGGTTGAGACCCTTCCGGAACCTAGCCTGCTTATTAGCATCCGTGGACACTTCTTCTGTAGCATAGCAGGCGAGGTTTCCAAATTCTCTACTGTAGGCATCAACAGGCAGCTTACCCTGGGTAAAACTAGAGAACTCTTCCCTCTTGCGGTCAATGAGAGCCTGAGGAATGTGGTGCTCACGAAAAGCCTCGGTGAAATCCCTCCAGGTAGGAATCTGGCCAGCAGGTAGCATAGCCTCATAGCTCTGCCACCAAATACTAGCAGGACCTTCTAGGTGATAGGTAGCATAGGTGACCTTGTCACCTTCAGCCACGCTCGCAGAATGCAACTTGTGAGTGATGCTCCGGAGCCAGTCATCCGCATCGAGTGGCTCAATGGAATGATGGAAGGTGGGTGGTTTCAGACCAATGAAGTCGGTGATAGAAACCAACTTCTTACGCTGATGTGCGGTGTTCTGCTCAATCTGTGCCAGCAAGCGGTTAGTCTCATGCTTGTCCCTCTCGGATGCTAACAAGAACTCTACCATCAAAGGCTGGTCAGGAGGATCCTCATCCCTACCATCTCCGTGGTTCTTGCTATGAGCAACTGAACCTCGGTTAGCAGACGACATCCTGGCATAGAAACCAAGGAAACAAGGATGGAATTAGCATCGACATGAGGATGCGGAATGTAATGCAAAAGCATTGGAAACTCTTGAAATCCTAGGACAATTTCGATAGCATAACAGTTGTAAATGCTCAAAAGGATTTTGAGACATTCATCAAAGGAATAGCATAGTCATTCAGCATCATAATATCAAGGTTCTGGGTCAAACTGATGACACACGAAAGTAATAGAACTGTACGGAGACACAACCCAACAATCCTAAGACTTTACGATTTAGTAACACATCATCCTAAGAGATAGAGGAGAAACCTAGGGCTTAACCCTCGTAGAAAAGAAGAGGCTGACTCAGAAAGAATAACATGAGGTAAAGGAGTAAAAAGAGCCTTACGTTCCCTTCCACAATCAATTCCCTTATATAACTAAAGCATTTCTAGACTCAACTTTGACCAGTTTGGCTTGGTAATACTACAGTCAGTCAGGCTCTGATACCAACGCTGTTGGGACCCCGATCCTAAGTCACACCGATCTAGCATGTAACACTTCATATCACTTTGCGGCCTCACGCATGGTATTCCCACGGGTGCCACCTTACCTGGCCCGGGACCGTTTGCGCCTTTTGGCTCACGTATATGATAGTGTCGCTAGCATCCATATGATAGAGAACCCGGGCCGACATGACTAGTCGTGAACCCAAAGTGGCACTAACTTACAGGGACAGGCATACATGAATCCACCTCGAGCATGTCGGTCAACAGTGTATGAATCCGGGCTGTAGCATTGGGCTAACAGGACTCCCGGAACCCGGGCTGTAGCAGGCTAGGCAGGACTCCGGATGTCACCGCGTGACATTTCCCCGAAGGAACAAACACAGGAACGAAGTGAATCACATGCCGGCCAGTCAAGTGTTCCGGAGCAGTAGTGCTGGGCTAGCAGGACTCCGGTGAACCGGGCTGTAGCGGACTACTATGGCTCATGGAAGCACAAGACTACATTTCCCAATAAGAGAGGCTACCAGGGATAAACAACTAGGTTGTCGGATCCCACACATAGCAATACACGTTACACATACGCATAACATGCAAGTATGTGCTGTACAACATGGCATCACAACATAGCTCAAACTCATATAGATAAAGGCCCAGAAGAGCCACATAGCATTCAATACAAACAGGGGTCTCATGACCCATCATTCAGAGCATACAAGCAACGTAAGAATTACATGTCTGAGTACAGACAACTACAAAAGGAAAAGACTAATAAGCCTGACTAAACACGACCCTCCCAAGGGTACAAGATCATAGCTGGGATACAAGCTACTTGTCGAAGTCACTAGTGTAACCAACTTCAAAACATAAATAAGCAAACGTGAGTACGAAGGTACTCAGCAAGTCTTACATCACAACTATCTACATATGTAACATTATCAACAAGGGGGGGTGGTGGAGTTAACAGCAGCAAGCCAGCTTTGACTCAGTGGCAAACCTATACTACGAGTATCAGAAACTTCTTTGAGGTGAGAAGACGCACACGAGTTCACATATTCACCATATCAATACTCCACTATGGATCCGTTCCCGTCTCCCTACGAGAAGGCCATCCATAGCACTCACGCTTATCTTGCGGATTTTAGAGTATCCACTTCAAGTTGTGTATGTACTACATAAGTCCTCCAAGTTTCCATATCCGAGGAAAACGGCTATTCGAATAGATAATGTTGACCCTGCAGGGGTGTACTTCTTCACACACGCTCTCGCCACTTATCGCCCTGTACACGTCATGTACCTCGGCAACCTTCAAGCGGAAGCCGGGCGAGGGTGTCGGCCACGACCTGACTAACCACACAAGTCTCTCGTCCAGGCTTATCCCCTATTCGAGTTCCATCCGCAAGGAGTTCCGGCCGAAGTCTCCAGTACGGCCCCAAACGGTGTGTGCAGGGTTCCCAAGCCCACCATCCGGGTGCCACTTGGTACACCGTGCCACGGTTCCTAGTCTGTCCCAAGCCCGTCACGTCGGACACCACCTGGTAGACAAGTAGCACTACCTACAAACGCTAGAAACTAGTTGCAACTCCTGGACAGAGATCAAGTGGATTAATAAGCCGAGAGGGGCCGGATAACCGGAACCCAATGTGTGGTAGTAACTGGACTTGGATAACATACACAGAACTCAGTGCTTAGGGACGGTTCCAATGAGACAACCCACCATGTACTCCTACATGGCCTCTCATCGCTACCTT